>NW_015644625.1:1006705-1048227 GCF_001515625.1 Sinocyclocheilus rhinocerous | reverse complement strand
GCATGCGTGGATTGGCTTGAATGCTTGCTAATGCAGCCAGTTTAAATTGTGTGTTTGTTACAGGTATGGAATCTTGCTAACTGTAAGCTGAAGACCAACCACATTGGCCACACTGGATACCTGAACACAGTGACCGTGTCTCCTGATGGATCTCTGTGTGCCTCTGGTGGAAAGGTACTTGTCACTTTTTTCTAGTTTTCATTAATGCAGTTGGTGAACAGGTTAGAGTTTTGAGATGACCGGGTAAAGATGATGAAACCTTAATGCCATCTGAATCCATGTGATTATAAAAGAGGCTGTTTCTGAACACAAAAAACACTGGAAAAAAAACATTGAGCGTTTTTCAGAGCTAATTTTTAACTTTCCTATCTGTATTTACTGTTTGTCCTCATTACAGGATGGGCAAGCCATGCTGTGGGACCTGAACGAGGGCAAGCACCTTTACACCCTGGACGGTGGTGACCCCATCAACGCCCTTTGCTTCAGCCCCAACCGCTACTGGCTGTGTGCCGCCACTGGACCTAGCATCAAGATCTGGGTGAGTTTATGTACATGAACCCATCTCATTCATGTATATATACTCCATATACAAGGTTTTTCAAATGCAAAGATTTCCTTTTTCTGTCTTGAATATATTTGAACAATTACCGTTTATATTGGAGCACAGAATTCAGTGATGAAAGTTCAATGCCTTCTGTAACTCTATGATGATAAAGAGGCTGTTTCTGAGAACTGTTGGCCCGAGCGGGTACAATATCATATTGCTGTTGCAAAGCTGACCGTTTTCTCTCAACAGGATCTGGAGGGCAAGATCATTGTTGATGAGCTGAGGCAGGACATCATCACCACCAACAGCAAGGCTGAGCCGCCTCAGTGCACTTCTCTGGCCTGGTCTGCTGACGGACAGGTGGGTTTTATTTACAGCAGCCTTTTCCGCCTGGAATGATTTCCTGAACTATTCCTTGCATTTCATTAGTCTGCAAATTTTGGCTGGATCAGCTGCTCCCATTGATTATTCCCAATCACTTATAACATCTGAAACCTTATGGTGACAGTCCTGCAAATATGAGGGGGCATTAAATATGATTTTAAATCGGTAGCAAGCGCTTCTAAAGCGATGTATGATTATAATTCCTGTTTCTTTTCTCATCACAGACTCTCTTTGCTGGCTACACTGACAACCTGATCAGAGTGTGGCAGGTGACCATTGGAACCAGATAGACGCCTTTTTCTAATGTCTAAATAAAAAAAGTATTTTAAAAAGAATTACAGTTGACTTTGTGTTTACTTCAATTTCTCTGCCTTTAAATAAAGTTCAACGGAACGGCAACCGTGCGAATCACTGAAATAGGTTTGAATAGCCGCTAGATGGCACAACTATGTGGATTTATTTTATTCGACTGTTGCCTAGCAACAAGGTCAACAAACCGGACTCAACGTTGAGGGCGCGACATGATACACGGACGCTTGAATTAGATGAACTATTTTAATGTTGTAAGCAAACATGAATTGTGCTTCCATTCTGGTTAAAACATTTTGCACTTTATAATTTGGGAAATGTTGTCTTGGCTGTTCAAGCAACTTCAAATGTAATTGTGGAAAAAGTCCAGTAACTGCAGAAAAATAGCGTAACACTAGCTGTTTAAAAGTCATGGAGAGCGACAGTCCTCAAAAAAAGATGCCTGCACCTCGTATCTTCGTGGAAAGAACGCTGGCTTTAATCAAACCTGATGCCATCCACAAAACTGATGAAATTGTGGACGTTATTCTTCAATCTGGATTTACAATTCTTCAGGTACGTATTGATCAGGCACGTGGCACGTTTTTTATAAAAAAAAATTTGCACGACGCATAAGATGAATTATTTACATGGTGAATTGACAATCCCTGATTCTGGTCATTTTGTAAGCACAAGACAGTCTGGTGTCTGATGCCACTACATTGTTTAAAATTAGGCTGATGAAATGTATTAAAACAACAAAAATCTATGCTATCTCTGTTCCTATTTCCTTCCTTCTAGCCTGTAACGTTACTAATCTGGAACGTGTTTAAAACATGGTAATGCTAGTGCTTCTCGTGTCATTGCCTCCCTATGATAAACCGCTTGTATTCCTCATTTGTAAGTCGATTGGATAAAAGCGTCTGTTTAATAAATAAATGCATATAGCCCTTATCAGCTAATAGTTCATATTTTGTAGCCAATGCTTTAGTTGAAGAATGAGATTTGCATTCTGCTTATGCCTTTATCGTTCTCATTTGTTTTTTCTCATTTACCAGAAAAGAAGGCTTCAGCTGAGTCCAGAGCAATGCAGTGATTTCTACACTGAGCATTATGGGAAGCTGCATTTTCCCCATCTGACTGCCTTCATGAGCTCTGGACCGGTTGTTGCTCTAGCACTGGCCAGACACCAGGCTATTGCCACCTGGAAAGCCATAATGGGACCAGTCAGCAGTATAAAAGCTAGAGAGACACATCCTGACTGGTAATGAGTATCACTGAGTGAATCTTCTGTCTATGCAGGTGGTTTAATAATAAAATGGACTTATAAAGTTACATTTTTTCATGTATTGTTGGGAGAACTATCACAGTCACACCAATAACAGTGCTTTTTAAATTCCTGGCAAAATAAATAGATGCTTTTGTTGGATTTTATGCACTTCAGGATAATAATTTACAAAACCAGTGTTCATTGCCATGCATAAATTAATCCCATAACTAATTTGTCATTGCAACAAAGCTATATTTATTATGCTTGCTGTAATATATGTAGGCTAACAGTCATATTTCTTCTTTCTGGGAAATACACTTCTGGGCACACATCATCACTGTGAATGTCATCATCAGTCTGAGAGCGAGATTCGGCACGTGTGACCTGCGGAATGCTGTGCATGGCAGTGAATCCTTCTCTGCTGCTGAGAGGGAGATCAGGTTCATGTTTCCCAACTGTGAGTAAATCTAACCTTGTCCAGATGAGTTCAGTGAACAGGATGTGAAAGCATACTTTTTGTCTTTGTCGTCTGTTTCAGCTGTGATTGAACCTATTCCTATGGGAGATGCTGCCAAAGATTACCTGAGCCGCTATGTCAGCCCAACACTTCTCACCGGACTGACAGAGCTGAGCAAGAAAAAGCCACTGGACCCTTTTGTAAGTGTATCTATTGATTAAAAGTATTTAAAGGGGTCATATGATGCGATTTCAAGTTTTCCTTTCTCTTTGGAGTGTTACAAGCTCTTGGTGCATAAAGAAGATCTGTAAAGTTGCAAAGACTAAAGTCTCAAATCCAAAGAGATATTCTTTATAAAAGTTAAGAGTCAGCCACGCCTACCTAAAATGGCTCATTCTAACACGGTTTGAGAGAGGCGGGGCATAGAGGACCTACAATAATGTACAGTATTTGAAAAATAATGTGTTTTTTGAACATTAAAGCATGTCAACATATTCTGTTACACCAAATACACAAAATAATGATCTTTAAAATAGCATCATATGACCCCTTTAAAAGTCATTTTGATAGATTTGGAATTACTTTAAAGGCAGATAAATAATGACAGAATTGTAATTTTGGAAGTATTTCTTTAAAATTGTTCAACCAGTTTCCTGTCTTTTGACACAGTTGTTCAAAGGAAATTCCATTGGATTTTGACTATTGGATCAAATCATAAAAAAGTGGGCTCCTCAAAAGGAAAAAAAGGAATCTGAAATCAGATTAGATCACACTGTCTTGGTTTTGATCTTAATCAAACCTTCAGAATGTTGTTTAAAACTTTTTAGTAGGAATGGGATGCCTTTGATCCAAAAAATAAAAAAATCAGGATTATACTGATCCTAGCAGATGGGTGGATTTCAGGAGCAAAATATAACAAATCTTTACAACTGTTTACTGTAAAGCCTTTTAGTATAGTAAAGGCTTTACGTTTCAGTAGCGTAAAGAAAAATAAATAAATTTTGTCCCCATAAAATAATCCCCCAGCTGTCAATATCAAACAAAAATGGCCATTTATCACTGAATATTAATTACAATCACTGACACAATCAACATTGCATCTGTTATTCCATGTATATTTGTTTGTTTTTATTTATTTGTTGTAGGTCAGATGAGGGGTTGACTGTTTAAAAAAAAAAAACTGACTATGGAAAGGGATGTTTGTATTGTTTTATTGTACTGTTCTGCCTCTTCAAATAAAACACTTGGACAGTTCTGATCCAGATTAATCTTTTTTTCTGGATTTCATAAACAGTAGTCAACATTTGAGGTGGATCAAAAAAAATTAATCAAAGTTGTCCTAAGACAATAATGCATACTTTTGATGCGCAGCTTTGATAAAGTTTTGATCCACTTCAAATGTTGACACTACTGTATATCGATATGCTATTTTTGTACTGTTATTTTTCTTTACAGACATGGCTTGCAGACTGGTTGATGAATAATAACCCTAATAAGCCCAAAATATCTGATGGAACAGTAGTAGAGGAGGCAGCAGTGTGATTTTTTTTTTTTCCTCAAGCAAGAAGAATTTACCAACAAGAAGTTACTGTATTGCTCTATTTTGGACGTTTTCTCTCATATCATTTGAACTGTTTTATAAAATAAAGTTTTGCAATTTTGTCGTAGCCCTTTTTTATTGTGCTATCTAAATGTGTCAGTTTTATATTGTCATGGTTCATTTAAATGTAAGATAAAACTGCAAATTTACAGTATCCTAATCCTGTCACCGATTACTGTAACAGCAGAAATATTTAACATTATTCAACATCAAATAAAGTTGTAAAATTAAAAAAAAAATACCCTTCTGGTGGTGATAAACAAATATTTGATTCACCAACAGTTTTGAAAGTGAAGAACTAAAAGTACATTAAGACGATTATCTGATCTCGACAACAAAATGAAAGTAAGAATGAAAATAATTAATAGGCCTTTTGCAAATGCAGCTGTATCCTCCTTCCTATTACTATTTTGACTATACAGAAAAAAAATCCAAATTCAATCGCATGTTTCTTGCATTATCTGATTTATAGCTCCCTTCTAAAAATACGTACTTTTTAAATTTTATTTAAAAGTGGTCAACAACACGTTTAAACCAAACAAGAACAAAGAGTTCTTCCCCGGTTTAGAAGAAGCGCGTTTGGGGGGAGGATTTCTGTGACGTGTAAGCGACACGTTTGATTGGCTATTAGAATGATAGGCGTTCAGAACCACCCAATCAAATGCGCCCTTACTAAACTTCCTTCATCTTCCATCCAGTAATATAAAACCAACCGCTTGTCGGCGCAATAAGGAAGGGCCCACACCGCGGAAAGCGTTCCACGGAGATTTTTCACTTGCTGCTTTTACGGTAAAGTATTTACGTGTAAATTATGAATTTGTTAGCCTCCGTGTACGTATTTGTTGCGTTAACGCTTATATTCAATTATAGCTCAGTAACGCTGTGTATTTATGATTTAGGAAAACGATATGTTTACATTCTTGTTGCGTATGAGAATGCAAGCGCCGCTGCTCAAAATGGTGGTTCTTATGCATTACATAAGGTGCTTCCTTTAGTAACCATTTCACATTCGCTGCAGTTTTAGGTTTTCACATTAAACTACCACCATGTCAGACGCCGAGCAGCAATATATGGAAACCTCAGAAAACGGCCACGAGGACGATCTGAACGGAGCCGGGCAGTACGAGGAAGGCAGCGGAGAAGCGCAGGCCGCGGCGCAGGGAGACGCCGGTGCCGACGACACGGCCGGGGATGAGGAAGACCCACAAAATGGCTCATCGGACGGAGGGCAGATTGATGCCAGCAAAGGAGAGGAAGATGCGGGGTACGTTAAAGGCATAATTGTGCTAAATGCTGGGACGTAAAATCCTTTGTTCCTTCCAGTCTTTGTTGGCGCCATGTGTCTTTTGAAGGGGGATGGGCGCAACGGTGACTTGAACACGGACAGGGGTTTTAAAATGCTCCGTTGAGCCTCTTAATTGTTTCCTTAAGCGAACGTTTTTGTATTTTTGTGCGCTTAATATATCTGTGGCGTGTTGCAGTTATTTCTGTTTAGTAGTGGGGGGAGGAGGGGGGGTTAAATGAAAGAAATGGGGAAATGTCTGAAATCTGTGCTTCCACGCCCCCTCCTGGTCTCACTCTGATTTTCTGCTTCGTTTCCTCAGGAAAATGTTTGTTGGAGGGCTCAGCTGGGACACTAGTAAAAAGGATCTTAAAGATTACTTCTCTAAATTTGGAGAGGTGACAGACTGCACCATCAAAATGGACCCCAACACTGGGCGATCAAGGGGATTTGGGTTTATTCTTTTTAAAGAGTCAGCCAGTGTAGACAAGGTAAGCTTTGGTGCTTAGAAAAAATTGAAGTCTTGTGATTTCTTCAATGGTAAGCTAAATCGTCTTTTCTCTTTGCACAGGTTTTAGCACAAAAAGAGCACCGACTGGATGGACGACAGATCGACCCCAAGAAGGCAATGGCCATGAAGAAAGAGCCCGTTAAGAAGATCTTTGTCGGCGGACTGAACCCCGAAACTACAGAAGAGAGGATCCGCGAGTATTTTGGTGCCTTTGGCGAGGTACTGAAGCGTTCCTTATAGATTTTTAATTTCTTTCAATTGTTTTAAGCAAGCTTAACAAATCTTGGAAAAAATGCGTGTGGCTTGTGCAGTTATAATGCAATTACTGTGTTGGCCATGTAAAGTTTCTAGTTTGATCTTTGCACATTTTCTGTGCATAGTTTTTTTTTCTGCCTTTTTAAGTTTATTTTTTTTAGTTTTGGCAATTAAATTTTTTTTGTACACATTTGTTAACATGATGATTTTTGCCACTGCAGATTGAGACTATTGAACTTCCAATGGATCCAAAGACAAATAAGAGGAGAGGGTTTGTCTTCATTACCTTCAAGGAAGAAGAGACTGTCAAGAAAGTTGTAGAAAAGAAATATCACAACGTCAGTGGAACCAAGGACACAAATGGAAAAGAAGGCCTTGTGAGTGTTACCAGTGTGAAGTTTAGCTTGAATTTACTGTGACACATCTTCAGGGTTGTTGTTCGCTGTTTGACATTGTGCTACTTATTTGATTATTCATTTTAGTGGTAGTGTTTTATGCAGATGTTCTACTATGATTTCAATCACTCATTTTATTTTTTTCTTCTTTTTCCCAGTGTGAGATTAAGATTGCACAGCCAAAAGAAGTGTACCAGCAGCAGCAGTATGGAGGTCGTTTTGGAGGAAGAGGAAGGGGGCGTGGAGGTTAGTACCGCTGAATGCTTCTCTCCTGTTGGACTGTCTCACCCACCACTCAAACTATAGGCTGCATTAGTCTGTGCAAAGTTTACCTAGATAAATGTACAGAGATATGCATTAGAAGAACAACGGAGTCACCCTTGTGTGTCTGTATGAATTGAATGCTGTTGAGTTAACTGAGGCAAGTCACTTATTTATATAGAGCTTCATACAATGCAAATGGTTTCAAAACCACTTAATGGTAATAAACCGGAAGATAATAATCAATGCTGGGAACTTCAAATATGACATACAAATTCAGCTCTAAAAAGGCCGTATTCAGTTAGCCAAGTCAGTTCAGTGTTGTTGATTCAGTTCAGTAAATGTAAAGTTACTGCAGTTATGAAACAAGTTCAGTTCTGCTATAAGTAGCTCTACAGCAGATCGTGTTTATGACTGAGGCTGGTTTAAACATACTGATGAATCTGAATTTCTGATAACTTCATAGAATTAGAAATTTGTAATACAAAGTCTTGTCAGAATTTTTTATTGCTCTCATGCAGATATTTTAATGTAATTCCTCTTGCGTATAAGTCTTCAGATGTAATCTATCTTAAAAGCTTTGGCTGATCTCAGATCTGATTAATCTAAATCAGTTCTAATGCCCCACAAAGCTTGAGTAGAGACCAATCGCTTTATGGTTTTACTAGTTGCTTACAGATATCAGCACATTACTGTGCCATGATGTTTAAAAATGGTTTGGATTTGTTTTATAGGCCAGGGTCAGAACTGGAATCAGGGCTACAATAACTACTGGAATCAAGGTTACGGTAACCAAGGTTATGGCTATGGCGGCCAGCAAGGTTATGGTGGATATGGAGGTTACGGCAACTATGATTACTCGGGTGGATACTATGGCTACGGCGGCGGATATGATTACAGTAAGCACTGATTGTCCTTGGGGTTTCCTTCCCACCCCCGTCAGGTTCTTGTGAATGCAAGGGACTCAAGTTCCTTTCTCTGCTCTTCTCTTACCCCCCTAGACCAGGGCAATACAAGCTATGGAAAAACTCCAAGACGTGGGGCTCACCAGAGTAGCTACAAGCCATACTGATCATGTGTAGTGCAGGTATGACTTTTTATTTTTTTCCCACCACTCATGGTAAGGTTAATTTGGCTGTGTTGCTCCATTACCAATTCATCTCCATTTACCCAGCCGAACTATAAGGCAGATAGAGTGATCCAATTGGGGGTGGGTTTTTGTGGTCCAGTAGGGTTGTAGCAGTAGATCATGATAGGCCCCCATCAATTCACCTCATTTATTTTCACATGTTAACAGTTTACATGGATTCATGCGGCTAAATCTCTGTGTTTTCTCTTTTAAAGGTCGTAAAGCTACCGAGCAGGAACCAGCAGTCTGGTCACAGTGAACATTGGGGTCTTTTACTTTTGGAAGTTGGCGGAATCTGGACTTCTGCTTCATTTTGTACAGAAAACATAAGGAATTGGGGGGGGGGGCCCAAATGTCACTTCTCACATTTGTTTTATAATTTTTTTTTTTTTTTTCGTTGTGTCCTTTTTACATTTCCAGAGATGGAAGTGTTATTTTTTTACTGTACTTTTTGGTACCTTTTTGAATCTAATGTTATTGAATGGTTGTATTTTACATCATGTCTGTGTCTACCACATCTAGGCTCAGAGCTCTCAAAATGCTTTCAAAATAAACCGTTGGTTAATTTTTCTTTAGTGTTCCTAGATTATTTTTTTTCCCTGTGTCACCTGTGCTCTGTGTTGCAAAGTTGCATGGCTTCAAGGTGAGAGAAAAAAGGGATTTCCTTCCGATTGTAAGCTTGTCCATTGAAATCTGTTAGTGGCAAGTCTTGGTGACTTGACTTTTTATTTTATTTTTTCCCTCTCTACTGCTTTTAGGGAGATTTCCTCCTGTCTTGTTAGATATTTAAGAGTGGCTTTAATAGTGATTCAACTATACCTCAAAACATACACAGGTAACTGTAACAAGATTCTTTCTCGAAACACTGGATACACATTCCTCCAGTGTCTTGGACAAATTTCAAGAAATAAACTTGATTTTTAAGATGTCTATTGTCTTAAGTCTTTTGCGTTCAATTTGCATAATTGTCTTTCTGAACCAACAAACCCTAGTTTGCATTTAAAGAATTTAGAATGACTATCTAAAAGAAGTGCTGGAAAGATTTAACATTATTACTGTACAAAGTGACAGTGAAAAGTGAAACCAGGTTGTTGTGAGGTTAAGCGTGTACAGTCAGGATTGTTTTATGGAGGCAGCTGGAAGTATAAAAGAATAGGTCGCTGGTTAAACTAGGCCAGTTTGTATCTGAAGCTGACAGCAATAATTTGTTTTGGAACACGTTAGATGGACATGCATGGATAAAGCGTCTTGTTCCAAACTTAACCTATTATATAAAGAGAAAAGTTACTACAGCACATGCATCTTTCACTTCTGCTTTTGTTAGAACTTAAAATTCTATTTAAAGCAACGGCAAACTTTTTACAGTTGTCATATTTCTAAATGTTTTTCCCTTGTGGTGATATATGCAGAGGGTTTGGAGTGAGTTTTAAGTTCAACATTTAGAAAGAAATCTAAGTGGCATGACATAGTGTGTAGTTACAGCATCTACCAGCAGAGGCCATGCTAACCAGCTTAACCTATAGATACTGTACTGTATATAGGGCACACACTACTGTTTAGTGGTTTTTTTGTGTGTGTGTGTTGTAATGCTGTAAATTCTGTATTGCATTTTCCACAAAAGTAGCACAGCTGTTTTCAAAAATGTTCTAAAATGTTTCTTGAGCATCAGATCAGTATATTAGAATGACTTTAAGGATCATGTGATACTGTAGACTGGAGTAATGATGCTGAAAATTCAGCTTTTAAATAATCTTAAAATGATTAAAATAGAAAACAGTTTTAAATATTTTATAATTTTACCGTTTACACTTTATCAAAAAATGCAGCCTTGATGAGCATAAAAGACTTGAGACATAAAACCCAAATGTTATCCATCTTTTGTCCACGAGGTTCACATGTATCTTCTAGTGTTTTGCTCCAAGTTTTTCATATGGCCAGTTTTGCTGTTGTGTTCCTTGACAACCATAATGTCTAATTTAAGCTCAGACAATTCCTTCTGTAAATTTAGTTTATGCAAGTCACATGCCTTCAGCAGTAGAGGGACGTTCCCATGGTTTTTGTAGCCGTGTTATGCAAATTTTGAAATGCAAGATGAATATCAGTATCCCAGTATGATATTTTCCAAATAAACAGATCGAACGACAACTATTTTTTTTCTCATTTTTTTATTTCATTCAAAATAATAAAACCTGAGGAAATCCAGGCAAATGAAACACCAAGAAAACCCTGAGGGCACACAATGGTGTACATTTATGTTCTGATGTGCTTTTTCAGGTGAAACGCCAAACTTATGCAACAGACAGTCATTTGGCATATAGTTGGTATTTACCATTAAACAATAAGCAATGTTTGTGGAGATACAAAGCTCAGAAATGAGAGATTTTGCCATGGTCATGCCCGGCTCCCACATAATGCTTCATTTTCAAAAAAAAAAAAAGTAGAAAAGTACCATATGTACAATAAAGAACTTTAAAACATTGCCACTTGTCAAAGAATTGTGTTTTTTCTGGTAAACACCAAACAAATACTTTTAAACAAAAGAATAAGACACCCTTTGGGTGTTTAGCTCATTAAAAAGCCCTGCACTCTGGTGAATATGTAATGTCCGCTGATCGTGGGGTAAGCAGCAACATCCCGACAGATATAAAGAATTCTCCACAGGAGGTAGATGAAAGACTCAAATGTCCATTTCAAACTGGTTGTCATCAGCTAAAAGAAAAAAAGGTTGATTAGAGTGTTTCTTGGAGATATTCTTTGGAAGCACGTTCCCACAACAAAAAGCAATTGTGACTCTCTCACAATTTGCTTGCAATTCTGACTTTGTCTGAATTCGGAGTTTCAATCTTGCAATTGTTTGACTTTTATTTCACAATTATAACTTTTTCCTTGCTATAGCTAGTTTATATCTTGTAAACTCAGAATTCAGAGAAATGAACTCAGAATTGCATCTCACAATTCTGTTTTTCTTTAAAAAAAAAATTTAATTGCAACTTTTTTCTTGCAGCTCAAACTTTTTACCTAGCAATTTTGAGTTTGTCTTGTAATTCTGACTTTATATCTCTATTTTAATTCTGAGTTTATATATCACAATTCTGTAACTGCGACTTTTATCCCACAATTCTGACTTTTTCCTTGCATTGTGAGTTTATATCCTGCAATTCTGGCCTTATTTCTCTGAATTCCTAGATTACATCCCGCTATTCATTTTTTTAATTAAAAAAAATGTAATTGCAACTTCTCATAATTCAGTTTTTCCTCACAATTTCAAGTTTATATCACAGTTCTGAGTGTCTTACAAAAAAAAAATTTTTTTTTAATCATTTGCGAAATACAAACTCAGAATTGCAAGACAAAAAAAGACCAGACAGGATATACAAAAATAATTTGTTTCAGGAGAAACCTGAGGGCTTAAAGGAAAACCTGTTCTGCAATAAAATTTCCAGGAAACTTTTTTTTTTTCTGGAACAGACAGCAATTTTACCTGCCAGATCATTCTCCTCCTCCAACTCCTCTTTGAGTTCCTGCAGTTTGGACATTGGATGGTGTGAAGGAATGGTCACCCCAGGAATCTGGGGCAAACAACAGGGTGGGGTCCGGGCAATGGGAGAGTTCCTGCAGTCTAGGAGGAACTTTCTGTCATAAATTATCCGAGTTCCTGGAGGAGGGATAGAACATATATTACAGTGACCAATCAGACAGCTAGAAAAACATATTTACTTTCTAGGCTGCAGGGTACAACGTGTAAGAAAAAAACAACAATTTAGGATTCCAGCCAAATGTTTTAGCACTTAAAAACAGACAATAAAATGTGACTCTGAAGAGGATTTCTTGAACAGCAATTCTAATCTATTTAACAAAACAAAAGAAAGGTAGCAAGGAACTTGATGTGCCACTCAACACGTCCACGCGATCAGATTGTAAACAAAGACTGAAACGTTTGACATTTTGCATGTGAAAAGAAGCACTCAAGCTCCCAACAATGAAAAACGGGGTGAACTGAATTGCAGGACTCAGCACCTCCCATTTTAGTTCTAGGAAATTTGAGCACATCTGCACGCGAGCAAGCAGAGCCGAGATATGAGGGCACCACAATGTAGCAGATGAACATGTTGTGAACAAACTTGTGGAGCTTAACTAGCCCCGGTTAGGTTTGTTCTGACTGCTATCAGGTGTTAAACATAGTGCCATCTCTGTTGTAGCTGAAGCTATACTGTACCCAACAGTCCTACCAGTGGCTGAAAAACATGTTATGCAATCTTTTGCTATTTAGTTCAGTGTGTTCTGGACAAAAGAGGGCTGAGAGACAAGGGGAGGGGCAGGGTGTGGACGGAGCTGGTGACAGGGGTTGGACGAACAGTGGTCTCAACTGTGAACTCAGCTGCTCTGGTCAGAGGAATGCAGAGAGACCAACCCAACGGTTTCAGCAGGACTTTGTTCTGCTGAAGCATGTTTTGTTCCCCGATTGCTCTTCAGCTTCTTAGAATTCAAGATAGTGGAAGTTTTTAAATTGCAGGACAATTAAATATATCGCAAGTGTGCAATTTTTGCAAACTGTGACATTGTGTTAATTTATTTGTTATTTAAAGAAACAGTAAAACAAATACTACCCAGTGATGTATGCATTATTTCACCCCAAAATCAGCAGGTGTGGACGGAGCTGGTGACAGGGGTTGGACGAACAGTGGTCTCAACTGTGAACTCAGCTGCTCTGGTCAGAGGAATGCAGAGAGACCAACCCAACGGTTTCAGCAGGACTTTGTTCTGCTGAAGCATGTTTTGTTCCCCGATTGCTCTTCAGCTTCTTAGAATTCAAGATAGTGGAAGTTTTTAAATTGCAGGACAATTAAATATATCGCAAGTGTGCAATTTTTGCAAACTGTGACATTGTGTTAATTTATTTGTTATTTAAAGAAACAGTACAACAAATACTACCCAGTGATGTATGCATTATTTCACCCCAAAATCAGCAAAAAAGAAAAGTGAAATTATATTTTGTTATAAAGAAGAGAAACCTATTATTAGATTATTATTATTGTTTTTAATTATTTTAAATTTTGGGAGTAATTGTGACATTATGTTCATGACAATTAAGCACAACTTTTACAAATTTGTATTTATTTATTTATTACAACTTTTATTATTATTTATTATATATAGGCCTGATTTCACAAACAGGGCTTAGACTAAGCCAGGATTAGGCCATAGTTCAATTAGGACATTTAAGTAGTTTTTATAAACGTGCCTTAGAAAAAAACATTACTCGTGTGCATCTTGAGACAAAACAATGGAACTGATATATTTTAAGATCACTAAGTGCAAGTTTCTTTCAGTTGAAACAGCTCAGACAGACATTTTAGTCTGGACTTTAGCCTTGTTTGTGAAACCAGGGGATATTATGTATGAATTATTTGTTATGTATATTATGTTTTAACACAATGCAAAAAATCTTAAATGGACCATTAAGCATTTTATTTCTTTCTGTATTTTGTTTGTAAAAGGTTTACCAAGATTTACTGCTTTAGAGATTTACTCATTCATACATATATATATATATATATATATACAAATGCACATGCCTCCGATCTGATATTTTGCTTCCACCCTGAGGGAACCATCCATGATACAGTGGCCCCAATGAACCCATTTTCCCGAGCACATAGAGTTCTGTTATTCCTGAAATCCACAGCAGCTGTGAAGGAGGAGGGGTGTTTCTAAGAATTGCCTCCTCCTCTGCATGTGCTACAGTTACAGCCACATGCGAAAGATATACTAGTGAGGGACAAAGGAGACTGAGAAACGTGGGGTGGAGGGTCCTGCTCGTTAAGAAAAGGGGTCAAGCATTTGTTTTTCACAAGATTAGATTAACTCAGTGCCTAGTATCATATGGGACATGCAAGTCGCAAATCAGATAACCAGACATTGTTACATAACAAGCACGGCAGTTGGGCTATCTTGCTGCAGATGGTCTGCCATAAATGATTAACTTGTTGTTCAAAACAAACGTTTCTGTAGCAACAGGAATGGGTACCAGTGAGACGTTTTGCGGGCACACTATATCTCAGATCATTACAATCTAATAAAATAAACGGAGGTTTTAGTTTTAATGTACTTTGTTAAAATGCATGCCCATCCCCTGGCTTTATTTATTAATAAATATATAAACAAATAAATAAATAATATAGTGTCTTATTGCAAGTCAACCAATATAGCAAGGTTAAAAAGTATTGCATCAGACTTTCATATTGCTTAAAATAGTTGAGATTGTGCAGTTCAACACATGGTGAGTGGTGAGTTGTAACACCATTAGTTCAACCAGTTAGAAATGAGATTCAGTGGTTAAAAATCACAATCATATACGACAATCATCCTCATGCAAAAATATAAAAGATTTACAGGACAAAAATAATGCTTAAGGGAAAAAATGGTTTTTAATTTAATTTGTGATCATCTTAACATCTGCTTGCTCTGTTGCATAATTTGATGTACACAGTCCACAATATCTATCTATCTTTTTTAATGTGTAAAGTAGGGGACGGCAACATGTCTCTCCAAAAATTTTACACACACTGCTGAATGAAAACTCAGCCTAAACTAGACCAAGATGGTTTGTTGGTCTTTGGCTGGACAACATGGTCTTAGCTGTTTAAGTTGGTCTCACAAACTGATCAATTGACAAGTGCACAAAACTCACCTAAAACCAACAAACACACCATGCTGGGAGAGCAGCCAAGATCTCAGGCTGTTTTCCCCCAGAAAATAATCTTTTATATTCCTCTAAATACATGTTCACCAACCTACACTAACTGTACAGGCATAAAGCAGAGTCCATGGCACAGTCTTACCCCCTGGTGTGGTGGAGAAGAGTGTTCCTCCAGGGGTCTGACTGTAGCAGTCTGGGAGCTGGGACCAGTCTTTGAGGTGCAGGACACGCGTGGGAATGGGGCAGCTCTTGCTCTGCTGCGTGTTGGCGGACATCGTGGCTAAAATGCGCTCAAAACTCTGTGCCACTGAACACGATGATATGTAAGGGCTCTAAACAATCGTCTATATGAAGTGTTTGTTTAGGATGAAACTTAGCTCAACAAAGTTTCAACAACATAAAAAACGGCAAAGATATTTTTAGCGTGTTGCAGACAGCGCTGGTCTCGTGGTACTCGTTGAGAGAGGCTGTCTGTCCGCGGTGCTGGAGCTGAGGGCTGCGGGTGCGCCGCATTTAACAACAGCTCAGACTACGTGACTCGCATCATGTGATAAACGACACTTGAGCAACAACAAAAACAGGCGTGTAACATGCAGGGTTGCCAGATCTGTCAGGGAAATAGATTTGTTTTTACAAAACTTCTGCCAAGGATTTGAATTTTTTGGGAATTTGAACACGGCACTTAGACAAATGTATGTATTTATGGAAGCCACGTTTCTACAAATAAATAAATAAACAAATAGTTCGTTAGTTATAATAATAATTATGACATTAAAAATCTATTAGATAAAAAGGTATAAGATAAAAATTAAATATAAAAAAAAAGAGATACTCGGTGAAATATATGAAAAAGCTACTAAGTCATAATTATAAATAAAAAGTTGCGATTAAAAGATGCTTAAATTATTAAAATGATTAAAAAGTCATAATTTCGACTTTTTGCGTCATAATTATAACTTAACAAAGCATTATTTATTTATTTATTTATTTATTATATTATATTTGATTGTTTGTTTGTTTGTCAAAAACGTGCTTCCATAATTATAGGATAGCCTACAACATTTAAAAACAACCTTTTCAACAAATGGTTAGCAAAAGGTTAACATTTATGAAAATTATGTTTGCCAACCCCAGGGGGTCAAGTTAATTTTATATGAGCTGTTTATTATTATTATTATTATTATTATTGTTGTTGTTGTTGTTGTGTGTTAATGATATTTGGAACATGTCTAAACTCTAAACACAGTTTTAAACTCAGTTGAAAAACAATTAGCATTAATAATAGGGTTGTAACTGCAGCCTTTATATTATATATTGTATATTTCTCAGAAGAAAAAAGAAAAAAAAAGATCTTTTATTCAGACTGGTTGAGTGATAGGCCTGGCAAATGCGAATATAAACCTTTTTTACGGTCTATGATATAATCTGTTCAAAGGTGTGAAATGTTTAATTCGTTTTGGATTATTCGTATCTAAATAGTAACACAAGTTCCTGATAGTGATACAGATAGAGAGTGTACTTCATGTACTGAAATAATATGGCACACTAAATTTAGGTAGATGTCATATAGATTTAGAGCGCTGTAATTTCACATCCTAAACAGAAGGTGTCGACAAACGCCTCTTTAGTTTCTCAATCCCCCTCAGATCAGGGAAGAGCGCCGTTTAGCGCTCGTTCATACGTGAGCACAGTTCAGCTTCTCGCGTTTTATTATTAATTTACTTATTGTCGACATATATAAGAAGTTGTATGGTAATACTTTATTAAGGGGTAGGTAAATTACGTCACTTTGCTTCGGTTGAGTAGAAGAAGCGTCTTTGCAGGGCTTACCAGAAGGTATGTGGTTCAGCTAGCTCGCTACGCTAACAGTTTCGTTTCCTCAGTTATTTCCCTCATTTATTATGTAAATAACTATTTGCTTTTCACATAGAGCCCTGCTTTATGCTTAAAGGGGTTTTCTTGTTTTTTCGTTTTGACTGAATATAGAATGAATAGGAAATGTTTAGGCGCATGATTGATTGGTTTAGCTTTTAATTAATATTTGGCCCCTGTTGTTTATTTATTTATTTTGGCTTAGCATTTTACTTTATATGTTGTATGTTTGGGGTAGTTTACCATGCAGTCATGCTTCATTTGAAATGCAGAGAAGTGTCTGAAATTCAGATCACTTTAAAAGATATATTATATTTTGTGTTATACTATAGCGTATTATAGAGTCACTATCTTATATATTGTGTTTAAACAGCGTTGTTTCCAGCATGGCGGATGGAGAGGGTTTTGTGGTGAGAGTCAGAGGTTTGCCGTGGTCCTGTTCTGTTGATGAAGTTCAGAGGTTTTTCTCAGGTAAAAAAAAATCCTCTGCTTAAATCTTTTCCACTTAGGTTTTATTCCCTGCCTGACTAATACTAGCTAAATTTCATCTTAGAGTGCAAAATTGCAAACAATGGGACAAGCATACACTTCACATACACACGGGAAGGGCGACCAAGTGGAGAAGCATTTGTAGAGTTCGAATCAGAAGAAGATCTTAAAATTGCAGTGAAGAAAGATCGTGAAACAATGGGCCACCGTTATGTAGAAGGTAGGCAGCTGCTTTTGCCTTAGTTAGGATCCCTAAAGGAACAATTCACCCAAAAATGAAAATTTGCTGAAAATGTATGCACACACAGACTATCTTTGTAGTTGAGTTTGTTTCTTCATCAGAACAGATTTGGTGAAATTTAACATTGCATCACTTGCTTACCAATGGATGGGTGCCATCAGAATGAGAGTCCAAACAGTTGATGAAACATCACAATAATCTACAAATAATCCACATGAATCCAGTCCACAATTAATGTCCTGTGAAGTGCAAAACCTTGTGTTTCCAAAGTCGATATCAACATATTTGTTTAGAACTTTCAGACTGTTTTCACTTCTAAACCATGCTTGATCTGTGCATATTTCTCTCCTGATTCAGACAAGGCAGAGGCAATGGTTTGAATTAAAAATGTCTTGATGATGGGTTTGTTTCATACAAACACACAGCTTTTCACTTCACAAGATGGTAATTGATGGACTGGAGTCATGTGGAGTACTTGTGATTGTTTTTTATCAGCTGTTTGGTCATTATGACGGCACCCATTCACTGCTAAGGATCCATTGGGGAACAAGTGATGTAATGCTAAATTTCTCCAAATCTGATGAAGAAACAAACTCATCTACATCTTGGATGACCTGAGGGTTTCAGCAAATAATTTGTTTTTGGTGAACTACACCAAATAATTCAAGATAAAATACTGATGGATTCACACGTGCTTTCAGTATTCAAATCCAATAGTGTTGAGATGGACTGGGTTCTGAAGCACACTGGACCGAACTGCCCGGACACAGGAGGGGACGGCCTGGTTAGGCTTCGTGGTCTGCCTTTTGGGTGCAGCAAGGAGGAAATTGTCCAGTTTTTTGCAGGTATGTCCGATAGGAATTTCGAATTGCCCTTTTTACTCAAAATTAAACAGTATGTCACCATTTATCATAGGTTTATTTTAGTTCATCGGACCATCATTTGCACTTAAATGAGCTTTGAACATTTCAATTAAAGAGCTCAGTTGCAGTCATATAACCTTTAAAATTAAGAATAGTTGAAACTTGTATTGAGTCTTAAGAATTGAACCATCCAGGAGGACCAAGATGGGTCACTTTTTTTATCCAGCGTTGTCCGTTTATGTAATTATTAGAATTTGTGCTTTCTTTTTTCTTTTCTTTTTTCTTCTAAATTAAACTGCCTCAGCCCTTTTTGTATTTTTATATACCTAAAACAGGTGCACAACAATCTAGGTAATTTTTGGGGCTTACCAAATAAACAAGAGATGGGTTGAGACAGAAGCTCAAGAGGCATTTGATTTAAGTGACCCTTCTTTTTCTTGCACAAAATTATCCATAAATTGTGCCAGAAAAGGTTCAAATGTATTGTGGCCCCATTTGGAATGTTTATGTAGTACCATTTCTCACTTGACATAAAGAGAAACCCATAGAGTAATATAAAGTCTTGTTAATGGGCTTGTGACTTAATTTGTCCCCCACTGGGGTTATCTGTCCTTGGGTTGAAGGGTTGGAAATCGTGCCAAATGGGATAACATTGCCGGTGGACTTCCAGGGGAGGAGTACGGGGGAGGCCTTCGTGCAGTTTGCTTCACAGGATATAGCCGAAAAGGCTCTAAAGAAACACAAGGAAAGAATAGGGCACAGGTGGGGATGGCTGGTTGGTTGCCTGGATACGTTGCTTTTCTTATGGTGTTCACCTCAATAAATCATCCACTGCAGAAATGGCAAGATATGACCACAGATGATTTGACGGCAGACAAAAAAAGCAAGGAAGATGAGGTCCAGAAGCCTTAAAGATTATGTATTATTAGTGCTGAGTGAACCATTGAGTTGCACTGTGTAGATTTAGAGAGATAACTGAATGTGGGCACTTTTGAGACAGTTTAGTGAATTTTTATTCTTAACTGTCATTTACATGAGCATTCAAAGCATCTTGGGTTGTAATGTGCAGTTATATCAGCCAGATGTATTAAAGTTGCAGTAGAATTTCTGCAAAATTATTTGGGCAAAAAGCGTTCATCGTAAATTGTCTATAGTGTAGCGATGTATGAAGCACAGTTCACATAGAAGACACTTTCAAACCAAGCAGCTTTCTGATGGTTGTAATGAATTCGTAAAAAGCATAAACCTCTTGCAAAATCTGCAAGGGGAAATCTTTTGTCCTCACATGAAATTCACGATCATGTGGATTCCTATTAAATGACTGGATTTCATCTGTAATTGCACCTTAATACGACAGTATTTGGACTTTTTATGTTTGACATGAGTAATATTGTGAAATATTATTACAATTTAAAGGGATAGTTCACCCAAAAATGAAAATTCTGTCATTAATTATTCACCCTCATGTCGTTTCAAACCCGTAAGACCTTTGTTCATCTTTGGAACTCAAATTAAGATATTTTTATGCTTATGCAGGAGTCGCCGTTCTGACGTAGAAACCAGATGCACTACACCTTGTTTACAAGCAGAGATAAAACAGTCGCATTGAAAACTGACACGGAAGAGAATAATTTGTTGAACAAAGTTGTTATTTTTGTTTTCTTTGTGCACAAAAAGTATTGTCGTAGCTTCATAAAATTATGATTGAACCACTGATGTCACATGGACTTTTTAATGATGTACTTACTGCCTTTCTTGGCCTTGAACGTGGTAGTTGCGTTGTTGTCTATGCAGGGTTAGAAAGTAGTGGTCGACCGATATTGCTTTTTTGACAGCCGATGCCGATATCTTGGAAAACAGGGTGGCCGATATAAAGCCGATATAAATGTATTTATTTTCATTAATATTTAAGAAATTTGAAATCTTTTGAAAATGGATTAAAAAATACATTTGTAAAATAAACATACTTATACTTTAGATGACACAGTATTTTCCACAAATAAATAAATATTTAATAAAAATATAATTAAAAACGAAGTAAACTATCCAACAAAGCACTCCGTATTCTGAGAAATTTGTGTGCATTGGGAATCATATTTTTTCAAATAAAGC
Source organism: Sinocyclocheilus rhinocerous (assembly GCF_001515625.1). Classification (NCBI taxonomy): domain Eukaryota; kingdom Metazoa; phylum Chordata; class Actinopteri; order Cypriniformes; family Cyprinidae; genus Sinocyclocheilus; species Sinocyclocheilus rhinocerous. The sequence continues at coordinate 1,027,571 of NW_015644625.1, read as the reverse complement.
CAAGGTAACACTCATTTTACATACAGCACACAGTGAAAATGACATGAATATGACGGTGGGCAAATGCATAAAGCACAGCATAATTTGAAATCACGAATTTAATGCTTAAAGCATTCAGATTGCACGGACCGAAAGTCACGCAGAGAACACGCAAGCATTCAGGTCACATGCACACTTCACAAGATCTCACAACTGGATTCGACTAAGTTTGCAAGGTTTGTGAAATTAAATTTTCATTAGCCATTCAAAGATTTGTTTAAATTATGTAAATGCGTATTTGCTGAATGCTGACGGCAAATGAGAAAGTATAATGTTTGCCTTTCTATTACTAATAAAATAAAGGCAATCGTTATAATACTTTTTGTATACATTTTAATTCCTTTGTTTAACAGTTCTATCGGATTATTAGACAGACTTCTATCCGTATTAAACAGAACTGTTAAGGACAACGGCGAACAAGAGGGAGAATGTGAGCACTGTGTGCGCAGGCGCTGCCGCTCTCAGCGCCATCAAAATAAAAGTCCCGCCTCGAACGCATCAGCCAAACAGAAAAACGTATCGGCCAATGCCTATATCTGAAAAATGCCAAATATCGGCCGATATATCGGCCTTGGCGATATATCGGTCGACCACTATTAGAAAGCTCTCAGATTCCATCAAAAATATCTTAATTTGTTCTGAAGATTAATGAAGGTCATACTTGGAATGTCATGAGGGTGAGTAATTAATGAAAGAATTTTCATTTTTGGGTGAACTAACCCTTTAAAATAACTGTTTTCTATTTGAAAGTTTTACAATGTAATTTATTCTTGTGATGCCAAAGCTGAATTTTCAGCATCACCACTTCACTCTTCAGTGTCACAATTCTTCAGAAATCATTCTAATACGGTGATTTGCTGCTCAAGGAACATTTCTTTTTATTTGAGATGTTTGACGTCAACCCTTCCCTGCTTGACCGATAGGTTAGTCACATGGCCACTCAGCACTAAGTTTTATGCAATAGGAATCTCTCAGTTCTACCATTTGAAGACTTCAGATCACGAGGACCCAGTTAAACAGGTAATACAAAGTTAACCCTAACAGTGTTTTGCTAGCAGAGAACGAAAGCAGTGTGTAAGTCCAATAAGACCCAGACCACAGTAACACATTGCCAGCTGCCTTCGGGTGACCATAAGAAAAGTTCTTTGTAATGAAGGGTTGAATGAAACTAAATATTTAAGGGTTCTTTATTTTCTGTCTCTCTCTGTGTCTCTTTTTTTCGGAAACTGTTATGTAAAGTCACTGAACGGAGAGGCTGACTGTTAATTAGTGGCATACCAGACTCATTCTAACTAAGGGTGTTTGTTCATTAGACCCGTTTTCAGACAGCCCTTATTTATACTGCACGCAGGAATGCTCTTGTCTCTTGCCGGTAGACCCTGGTGCCATTACTCTGCATTTATGTCCTTAGGTATATAGAGATCTTCAAGAGCAGCCGGGCGGAAGTGCGCACACATTATGAACCCCAGCGTAAGGTCATGAGCATGCAGAGACCGGGCCCCTATGACAGGCCTGGAGGCGGCCGCGGCTACAACAGTATGGGCAGAGGAGTCTCTTTTGAGAGAATGAGACGTGGAGGCTACGGTGGAGGTGAAGTATTTTTGGTTGTTATCAACATTGCTACAAATACTGTTGAAGGAGCTTAAAGGGGTCATATGATGTTGCTAAAAAGAACATTATTTTGTGTATTTGGTGTAATGAAATATTTATGCAGTTTAAGGTTAAAAAAAACAAAAAAAATATTTTCCCCATACTGTACATTGTTTCTCCTCTATGCCCCGCCTTTCTGAAACGCGTCGATTTTTACAAAGCTCATCGGTCTGAAAAGCGAGGTGTGCTCTGCGGCGTTATGCAAATCTTCCCAGATCGTGACGTAGGTATGTGGGGGCGTGTTAGAACGAGCCGTTTTAGGTAGGCGTGGTTGACTCTTAACTTTTATAAAGAATATCTCTTTGGGTTTGAGACTTTAGTCTTTGCAACTTTAGGGATCTTATCTATTCACGAACAGCTTGTAACACTCCAAAGAGAAAGGAAAACTTGAAATCGCATCATATGACCCCTTTAATAAAATTAAACTTTGAATATTGTTTTAATATATCTCACTATTGTTCAAAAGTTTGTGGTTGGTAAGATGCATTTATGAGATGGCTGCATTTATTTGGTCAATAATATCCTAGAAGTGTCACATGATCTTTCAGAAATCATTCTAATATGCTGATTTTCTGCTCAAGAAATATTATGTTGAAATGTTGAAAACATTGTTATGCTGCTTAATATTTTTGTGGAAGCTGAGAAATTTTTTCAGGATTCTTTAATGATTTATAATCATTTAAAGGGGTCATATGATGCGATTTTCAATTTTTCCTTTTTCTTTGATTCGGCCAATTACAACGCACTGGATAGCTGGCCAATCAGAGCACACCTCGCTTTTCAGACCGATGAGCTTTGTAAAAATCGACGCGTTTCAGAAAGGCGGGGCATAGAGGAGAAACAATAATGTACAGTATGTGGAAAATAATGTGTTTTTTGAACCTTAAACCGCATAAACATTTCATTACACCAAATACACAAAATAATGTTCTTTTTAGCAACATATGACCCCTTTAATAAAAATATAGGGTAGTCTTAAATATTGTCTTTATATAAAAGTATTTTCTGTTACTTTTGATGAGGTACTACCTTGCTGAAAAAAACATCAATTAAAAAAAAATCTTGATTACCCCAGATTTTTTTTTTTTTGTGGATACGTTTCATTTTTACAAGGTTATGTGATTGATAGAAAGTTAAAAAGAACATTTGCTGTCACTTTTGATTTAATGCATCCTTGCTAAATTAAAGTATCATTTTTTAAAACTAAAAGAAAAAATGTACCACAAACTTTTGAATGGTAATGTGCATATAGATAAAAATGTAGACACTATGGCACTCGGTTGAAGTAGTTCCAAAATAATAGTTGCAGATTTGGACTGCTAACTGAATGGTTGTAGTTTCAAACCTGATGTGATTTCAAGGAACTTTCCTTGTAATAAACTGTTTTATGTCACTTTAGATAAGAAAGCCTCTGCTAAATTAAGAATATAGGAATAGCTTTGCTTTTACTCTGAGATAAATCTTTGAATCTTGCCCTGTTTCTACAGCTTCCTGTCAAGATACTTGTGCACAGTTAAGTAAAACAGACAGCGAAAGGCTTATCAGGCAGAATATTTTTTTTCTTAACTTGTTCTTGCTCTTATTTGCCTCAAAGATGGTCGTTATGGAGACGGCAGCTCCTCCTTTCAGAGCACAACGGGACATTGTGTGCACATGAGAGGCCTTCCATACAGAGCCACTGAAACTGACATATACAATGTGAGTCCTTATACACACATATGTGTTTATTTCAAGTATCTGTTAATACAAAGCGTTTATTTGATTACATACATGTCCTGTTCACTGTCTTTCTCCATGTTTTCTTCTCTAGTTCTTCTCTCCACTGAACCCAGTGCGTGTTCACCTGGAGATCGGCCCTGATGGAAGAGTAACGGGTGAGGCGGATGTAGAATTTGCCACACATGAGGACGCCGTGGCAGCCATGTCGAAGGACAAAGCCAATATGCGTAAGTGTTAGGAGAGGAAACAGAAGTAAAACTGAATGATTTTCATTAAAGGGGATAGTTCACCCAAAAATGAAAAGTCTGCTGTTTGTTTACCCACATCCTTTAAAATATCTTCTTTTGTGTCAGCAGATGGAAGAAATTCATAAAGGTTTGGAACTACTTGAGATTGAGTAAATGATGACAGAATTTGTTTTTGAGTGAACTATACGTTTAAATTCAGTCCTATTAATGGGTCTTGAATGTCTGCATTCTTCTATTGAAACTGAACACCTTAATAAAACTTTGGTTATGATAGATGATATTCTGGAGCCTAAAGCCCAAAGTATATTTTGTTTTTGTACGCGTTCGCTAGCGTATGTGTACAGTCAAACGCACAACCTTTCAAAGTATCCTCCATTTGATAGTGTGAGCGAACGTAGGCGGTCGACACATGCACTATGGAAAGCTTCATCTTTGTCCAGCATCTGTTGTTTTTTTCTAGAAGTTATATCCGAAAAAAAAATGTCTTTGTACTCTTTTCAACTAAAGTTGCGGCTCTCTCATAACCCCCTGACACAAGCGCTTGTCAGTGCGGCTGTCTATTGTTGTTGCACTCTCCGCTATTTTGTTGTTGTTGTTGTTCTGTCTCTTTAGTTTCATTTTCTACTGTAAAACAATGGCCTGGGCCAGTGCTGCCACCTTGTGGAACAACTGATTAGTGCAAAACCAATCAATGCGCAAAGTATGCACGGTTACAAAAATCAGACGGTGCGCGTACTATTCCGATGATTAAAATTCGCGTCACGCACTGTACGCGGAACCTCGCGGATGTGTAAAAACGGAAGTATACTTTAGGCTTAACTGACAAAGCAACTTTTCAAGCTGATGAATGACAAAAACATTGATAGCCAATCAGAATCCACTTAGCATTTAAACCGGCAGACGACAAAACTGCGGCATATGCTTATAATAAACAATGTTATCTTCTGTTGGAGTGGATGCTAAATACATTTTGTAATCGTTCTTGGTGTGAATGGACCTTTATTCTCATGCAGAACACCGTTATGTGGAGCTGTTCCTAAACTCCACGTCAGGGGGCGGAAGTGGAGGATACGGTGGCCAAATGATGGGCGGTATGGGTAAGACCCCTTCTTCACCTCTCCTTCAGACATTAGTAACTCTATCTGAGCAGCTATCATAAATGCATAATTGTCGCTCTGCAGGAAACCAGTCGTCATACGGACACAGCAGCCAACAGATGGGCTCTGGCTACAGCGGAGGTTATGGTAATCAGAGTGGCATGGGGGGCTACAGTGACTACAGTGAGTGTCAGCTCTTCCGTAGCTCTGCTAGCCGGTTCCCTGACAAATCCTATCGCCCTTGGACCCCTAGGGGTAGCTGTTTGTAATGCCTGATTAAAAAGCCTTTCGTGTTATCCTGTTGTAGCTGATCAGGTAAATACAATCACAATTAAACAGTACTTCAATGCCAATAATATAATTTTAATAAAGTTTGTCTGGATTTTACATTGACTACATAGTATCTTTCTGTTGAATAAATGTGTACCTTTCAATATCATAATGTTCACATATTTAACAGAGAGCACAATTCAGTAAAGGTTGCATGTAAAATGCGTAGATTATGGTGATGGTTAGCTTACTAACCAAAACAAAGGCATTTAATTTGATCATTTTATAAATGACATAATCTGTGTCCCAATACAGGGGCTGCATTCTTTGAAGTCTATGAAGGCCAAACCAAGTATTGTTTAAATGGGATGGTCTCGCTAATGGTGGATTGCTGTTGTTGCATAGAAACTGTGACAGCTGCTGTTGATGAGTGGCAGTAAAGTTTGTACTAGACTTTTTGACTCTTATATTGATAAGTTAAATATCAGAGTAAATTGAAACCCAGTACTACATTTAAAAGTACAATTCCGCTTTTTCTCTCAATAAAAGTCCTCTTATTACTGGTGCACAGTGAATCTTGGGATAGTTTGGACTGTGAAGGATTCATCTGTTGCAGCCCTCATGGCCCGGGAAACGAAGGACTCATTTTGAGGCTCCATTTAATGCATTTAGCCTTTATCGCCCCGCATTGACGTCTTAGGAATGCTGCCTTTGAAAGATGCAGTCTCTGAATTAGGACATGCAGAATTTGTACACAGGATATATAATTAAAGAAAAAATGCTTTTGTTTTTATTGATTGCATTGTGCTGGTTTATTGATGCATGTTGCTGGTTAAGGCTTAGTATTTTGGGATTTATAATTGGGTTCCAAATAGACCATCCAGAGAGTTCTTTAAGCTGGTGGAATCTTTTAGGGGTCCAAGTGGGTTAGAATTTGACGCATTGCTCAAGGCCCTATCACATGACCTCCATCAAAGTCTCCCAATCATCAAACCAGCATTATCTCTGACACTGGATTGCATGCACTTTAAATGATGTAATGTTTACACCCAAAGTTTAAATGGTTTCACCTTTGACCCCATCTGACCATTTAAACTAAAGTGCAGTTATTGATTGCCAAACAATTCACCTGATGTATAGTTACATGGGTTATGCCATTGTGTAAAAACAAACAACTAAACCGCAAGTTCCGTTGTTACCAATAGAGTTTAATGGAACTTGCGACCATAGTTAGCTAACGATGACTTCTATATCTCTTATGATACCGCTTACTGCTTTTGTTTGCTAAATTAACTGGTTTAAGTCGTTTCCTTGGCTTTTTTTACTTAATTTTTTTTGCTAAATCTGCTGGTTTTAGCTGGGGGTTTTTTTGTTGCTTTTTTGTCTAATTATCTTAATTCATTTGTCTAAATGAACTAGGTTTAGCGTTTTAACCTATTTAACTCTTTAGTTTTTAACTTTTTTTTTTGTTAAATCAGCTGGTTTTAGTTTTTTTTTTGCTAAATCAGCTGTTTTTAGCTTATAAAACTTGTAAATTAAAACTTAACTATTTAAAACTGAAACCCTTTAAACTTCAAGCTTATAAAACTACTTCAAACTTTTTGGCTAGGCTTTTTCAAGCCAACAGCAAAGTTTGTCTACAAACTTTATCTAGTTGCTTTTCATGTGGAATTTTAAAAATGTCGCATAATAGTATAATTATTAATAATTTGATTAAGTTTTATTTGTGTATTTTGTTTTCATTTTATTTCAAAGTGTTAGTAATTTTGTTTTTGTCATTTTGTAGTTTTTATTTTATTAGTTTTTTTTATTTTATTACATTGTTAAATTACATTAAAATGAAAACTTGGCAACTAGCTGAAATAAATTGTGTATTTCAATTGACAAATGTTTTTGTAATGGTTTTAATTGTTGTGTAGTTAACTATAATAACCATGTAAATCACCCTTCCATGACAAACCTGCATTGCTTGTCATGTGACCAGGCCTTGAGAGTTATAGTATAAATGGCAATTCTTTCCGCACTGAGAACTCCCTGGTCCTAAAATGTGTATTTCTTTCTCCTGTCAGGTAATCAGGGCGGAATGGGGAGCAGTTACTACGGTGGAGGGAGCCGCGGGTCCATGGGAATGAACGGCCTCAACAGCGGCATGGGGGGAGGCTGGGGGATGTAGCCTCCAGGCCTTTCATAGCTGCTTTATAACCTTCATTTGAACAGTGTCCTCTTTCATTTGTTTGTTCTTTGTTCCTTGCTCCCTTCCAAGTTGTGTTTGGAGCTGAACTTCTTTTTCCCTTTTGACATGGTTGAAAACAAATCCTGACTAGAGGTAGTAATTTATGTTAAAGAGAAACTTTATTTGCTGAAATGTGACAGCCCATGTATCACACTGGAGAGGTGCCTGTAAATCTGTTTTTACAGTAAAGAGGTGATTTGTTTCCTCTTTAGGCCAACTTTATCAAAGCCTTTCATACAGCGTGACATCTTTGCACACGGAGGTTTCACTCTGTCAGTGATTGTAGCATCATATCTTAAACTTTTGGCTCCTGCAAAGGTGTTTTGCATGTACTTAATGCTTACTCCAGACCGATGGTTTAAAAAGAGTGTTTAAGTTTAGAAAAAAAAAGATTTTTGTATAACTTTAAAGCATGGTGGGACGTGGACGGGTTTCATTTAGATGCATGTTACTGTTTGCATTTGCTTTTTTTTTCACATGCAGTGTATCACCTGTGATTTCAGTGTAGTGGACAAATGTCCTCATGGCTTCACAGATGGATTAATACTAATTTGAGGCAGTGTTTATTAAACCGTACACAATTCTATAAAATCTTCAGAAATTTCATTACAGCTTTATGAACCGAACAGGAGACAAAAGAGGGTACAACACAGGACACTGTCATACAATCTAAAACAGGCATTTTGTATTCCGAGAGCCTTAAAAAAATTTTTTTAAATTATTTTTTTGACTGGCATGAGCAACAAAAATTGGAGAAAATACAATCCATCTGCTCTTTAGTCTTGCATACTATAAATGTGGTCTTGCCTTTGGACAATGAAAAATCATTTACAGACTTTGGGCCTCATTCATGATATTAGCAGAACAAATGTGTTCATAAAACCCATTTCATTCATCTATTTCTGTAAGAATGGTTTTATGAATGATTTACACATTTTGTTGAACAATTCGCATATCTACTAACTTCATACAGGAACTGGTCCCAACTTTTGACCTTTGATAGTGCTATATTTTTTTTGTATGACATGCACAGATTAAATATTTATAGCACAAGCACAAACACTTAAAAAATAGTGAAAATTAGTGATAAAGATTACAATTCAGTAATTCCATGTCTCCTTAAAAAATTAAATTGAACAGAATTTACAAAATCATTACAAAATTAATTCTGTCCTATTTTGATAAGAGGATACTAAAAAGCATGAAGAGTATCGAAATATGAATCCTCTGCATCCACTCTTGGTGAACACGTGAAAGGCTTATATATGTTGGTGCTCTCCCTAAAATGGAGACTATCATTATAAATACAATCAAATTAATGTTCGTTTCTAATTATCCTTGCGTCTTCCTGTCAAAAAAAAACTTTGCATATGGTTTTGCAACAATCAAAGGTTTTAGTCAAACGGAAGCCAAGTAATTAATGCATAAGTGTTAAAAACAGAGATTGAGAGTTTGATGAATACAGCTGGCCTGTAGTTTCTCACACACACACACACACGATCAGCAGAGATGTTGAATGCTGTCAGGTGGAGCCGATGGAGCTTCTCTGGAGCAGTAGGGAATGGCAGATGTCACACACGCGGACAGGTCTGGGGAACGAGGGCAGAGCCAGCTCATTACTGGAGCAGAAGAGTATCGAAATATGAATCCTCTGCATCCACTCTTGGTGAACACGTGAAAGGCTTATATATGTTGGTGCTCTCCCTAAAATGGAGACTATCATTATAAATACAATCAAATTAATGTTCGTTTCTAATTATCCTTGCGTCTTCCTGTCAAAAAAAAACTTTGCATATGGTTTTGCAACAATCAAAGGTTTTAGTCAAACGGAAGCCGAGTAATTAATGCATAAGTGTTAAAAACAGAGATTGAGAGTTTGATGAATACAGCTGGCCTGTAGTTTCTCACACACACGATCAGCAGAGATGTTGAATGCTGTCAGGTGGAGCCGATGGAGCTTCTCTGGAGCAGTAGGGAATGGCAGATGTCACACACGCGGACAGGTCTGGGGAACGAGGGCAGAGCCAGCTCATTACTGGAGCAGCTGTTGCAGTAGATGTCTCCACAGTTCCTGCAATGGTGCTTCAAACAGAAAAAACGAGTTGAGTTACATGCCAAAGACTGAGGTGTAGTGACAGAGTGCAGCATCACTCACCTTTCTCCGAGAGATTGAGAATTCTTTTTGGCACTGCTTGCACTGTGTAGCTTCATCGTCTTTTAGCCAGGCATGACCCTTGATAAGACAATTGTCAAAAAACAAATTTATTGGGATACTGAACGTTACTTGTTACTTAAATTATTGGGGGGAAAAAATTAATACCTTTATTAAGTATGCATTAAAATTATTAAAAGTGACAGTAAAGACAATTTTACAAAAGTAAGTCACATCAGTAAGTACAAAAAGTTACACAGCAAAGTAGCAAAGGGAATACTTGGAAAGCAATACTAAGAAGGGATCTTTAGCTTTGCTGTGCAAATGGACACAATAAAGTTAGCCTCATGAAGCTCTTTTACCTTCAAGGCTTTGTTGACCTCTTTGAAGTCCTCCATCTTGAGTTTGGATCTGAAAGCAGGATTTTAGTTCAAGACATTTAGCATGCTGCAAATGAACACTTTCAGCTGTAAAGCAGCTCTAAAATGACAAAAGCATCATTCAGCTGAAGTCAGTTCAGCGGTGATTCAATTCAGTTCAAAAAGACTGTCAGTGTTGCAGAGTTCACCTATTATGATACAAATTCGATTCAGCTATAAAGCTGCTCTACAGAAGACAACTGTCATTGTCCAGAAATATCAGAAAATATGAGTGGAGTTGTCTTACTGGCTAAGATGAAGGCCCATGTCCTGTAGAGCCTGTTCCTGCTCCTCACACAGCTGCTGGAGCTGTTTCTTCTCCTGTCGAAGATCAAGAAGCTCCTGTGGAAACAAAGGCAGAGTGTCATAATTGATTAACACCATAATACAAAAACTTCACTCTTGCTTTGATTTTGTATAATTTAAAGTCTTTATTGACTTGTACTGGTTAGTTTTATGGCTGAAGCAGCAGTGTATCTGACCGTCTGCAGGCCCTGCAGCTGCTGCAGTTGTGTGCGCAGCTCTGCGCTGTTGTCCTGTTCTCTGTGTAGCTCCCTCTGTAGGTTCTGCCGCTGCTCCTTCTCTGTGCTGAGCTCTGACTCCAGGCCTGCCCTGAAAAGAGAACAGAAACAACAATTGAACCTAAAAAAAAATCTAAATCTAGAGGGGTGAAATTATGACCCCTTTAAAAAAAAATTTTTTTTTCACCCCATCTTTTTTTATTTAATTATTTTTTAACTTACATTTCAACTAAAAATACATCTTTAGAGAACAAAAACAATTGGGGGAATACATAAAATAAAAAATAATACATTAAAATAAATTTAATAAAATAAACATGAACTGAAATAAAATATATTAAATAAATAAAATTTATTTAAAAATTGTTCTGTAATGCAGGATGAGATTTCTAAAGTGATTATAACAGTAAATGAAAAATTCGAAACAAATATTTTACAGCTGGTTTAAATTTAAAGGGATAGTTCACCCATCATTATTTATGCACCCTCCACTTGTTCCAAACCTGTATGAGTTTTTTTCTTTTGCTGAACACACAACAGAATATTGGTAACCAAACAGTTGATGGAAGCCATTGACTTCTATAGTATTTTTTTTCTCCATACTATGGAAGTCGACTGTTTGGTTACCAACATTCATCAAAATATCTTTTTTTGTGTGTTCATCAGCTGAAAGAAATGCATACAGGTTTGGAACAACTTAAGCGCGTGTGAGAAATGACAAAAAAATTTATTTTTGGATGAACTATCCCTTCAAGGTATCTATGACAGCAAAGTTAGCGCATTTCTCGAAGCTTGATTTACACTACCGGAGTGTGTCGAGGTCAGCGAGACGCTTCTGCAGAGCGTTCACTTTTCCTTTCATCTCCGATCTCAGCTCACTCTGGCTTTCATCCGTGTTCTTGCGCACATTTTCTGAATTTTGAAGCCTAAGGAGCAAGTACTCATCTTTATCAGGTCTAGAAAAACTCCACACATATCATTTCATACATATCTGTGATCTTCATGTTGTTTCAAACCTGTATGACTTGTTTCACCTACATTCTTCCAAAGATCATAAGGAAAACAAAGTCATTAGGTTTGGAACATCATATGGGTGGGCAAATGATGAATTATTTTGAGTGAATTATTCCTTAAAAATGTCCTGGCACCTCTGCTCTAGTTCCTTCATGGCTGCTTCCATCTGAATCATCTTCTCTTCCAGCTCTTGCATGCCCTCCACTTTTTTCTGGGCCACTCGGTCAGACTCCTTATAGGTTAAACAACAAGACTTAAGTTTCAATTGGTAACAGGTAAATGTTACTATTCCAGTAACATTTTGTTCAGACAATAAGATGCAACACCTGTGCTTTGTTGAACATCTGTAAGTTGAGATTCTTGACTTGGTCGAGTTGTTGTCGAAGCGCGACCAGCGTGTCTTGTTTCTCATGCGTGTCCTTTTCCAGGAGTTTCATGGCAACTTCCATTTCCTGCTTCAGACCGATCTGCAGCTCCAGCTCCTTTTGCAGCTCCTGATTTGCCAAACAGTTTATTCAGATACTTTGACTGGCTCCATAAAATATTATAGTTACATTAATGCATTTAAAGGGATGAAAATTCTGTCATCATTTATTAAACCTCACATTTTTTCCAAACCTGTTTCTGTCTTCTGTTGAACATAAAAGAAGATATTTTGAAGAATGTAGGTAACCAAACAGTTTTTAGACCCCATTGACTTTCATTGTATTTTTTTTTCCATACTATGAAAGTAATTGGGAACCAGCAACTGTTACCCACATTCTTCAAAATATCTCAGAAAAAAGAAACAACATGAGGGTGAGTATATTTTCTTTTTTTGGCTGAACTATTCCTTTAATACTATGCAATACAATACAGACTCAAATTCGAAAATTATTTTACATTTAGAGCTGAATTATTTTATTCTTACCTGCCGGATTCGTTTCTCCTCCTTGTATTGCTTCCAAACTACACTGTACATTTCATCCAGCCCCTGCCGTGTCTGTCGATATGTTTCTAGCTCAACCTGGCTGTCTTGTAGAGTCACCTAAACAACAATCCAAAGTGAGTAAATAAAACTGTCTTTTGGAATGACAAAATACTATATGGATTAATTTATTAGTAATAAACCAACAGACAGGCCTACATTTGGCCATTTTTAGGGTCTATTCCAAACTTTTTCTAGCGACTTTTCCAGTAAATATAGATGCAGATGTTTAAAAATTATTTCATACTGATTGTGTTCACAACATAACATTTCTATTGCAATTCTCACCTCCTCTTTCCTCTGACTAGATTGGAGAATATTTGCATTTTCCTGTTTAAGTTGTTCCTGCTCTTCGCGCAGAGCGTTGATTCTGTCTGTGGCTGCTGTAAGCTGTACAAAAGACATCAAATAAATGTATTTTTCCATGTTAATCCTGTATTTAATAATGTGCACAATTTAGAACCAAGAAATTACAATATGCAAAATATAAGTTCATAATAAAGCCCATAAAAAAAAAACAATCAATCTAATATTTCCACCTCCTCAATGAGTTTGCTGTTGGTCTTCTCCAGTGAGTCCATCTTGGCCTGAAGATCCGTCACTGTGCAGCTCAGATGCCGGTTCAGTTCTTCTATGTAGTGCTTCTGGTCAAGAATGGCTGTCATTTTTGAATCACTGTTAGCAGTTAAAGAATTAGAAAGAGTCAAAATTACTAAACTAGTTCTTGCCATGTAATTAGTGATTTAATGTTTAATCTTTGCTAAGTGATCACACACTCACTCCTGTGTGTTCTCAGTTGCTTGCGGATCCTTTAGATACATTGAAAAGTCAATGACGCCCACCTGCAGAAACAAGAACACAGTGTTTAGCGTCAGTGTTAAAGAGCACATCTGATAACATGGTTTGGACGGCTATATGTTTCACCTGGGAATCCAGATCCTCTCCTTTCACACACAGATTGGCATCGATCACATTCAGACCCACCAGCATCCCTACAATCACAGCCCCCTCCTCCTCCATTACAAGAGCCCCGGGGTCATAAAACTCCCTGAGACAGAAAAAAAAAACATGAATTTACATTGGGAAGCCCAGAACTGAATAGCACTACAATACTGTATTTTGTATGATATGACACAAATTCTGTAGAAGAGTCTAAATATTAAAGATCATTGGAATTTAACTGCTCTTACTCAAGAAGGTCTCTTCTATTTATTAGCACTTTCATGTAGTCTGCGATTTTTTTCTGCATTAGAGCCAGATGAAGCCACGCTCGAGCTCGCCCGAGGCCTGTCCTGAAACAACACAGAACCTCATGAACCTCACGCTCTCCTATTACACGGTTTCAGACAGGATATTATATTCAAGACAAACGCCTGTGATGGGAACCTACTTGATTCCAGGCATATCCCGCACACTGGTGGCAATGTCAGCTGACTCGGGGCACAGTTTCTCTATCAACTCCAGAGGAGCCCAGATAGACTTATTCTGACCAATGAAAGTCTTCTTTACTGCACAGGAGGAGAGACAGAAACATGCAGGATTTAGGCCATAAAATGGGTTAATTTCACAATACCTGTCAAGAATATCTCGGTTTTACACTCCAAAATCAAAACAAATAAATAAGAAAAAAATCATATTTTCCTCCAAGAAATGTAGCCTTTAAGTTTTCATAACAATTAAACACATTTCCCTCCTGAAAAAAAAAGATTAAATACTTTATTAAAACCCCGAAGCAGCGTTATTATTGTTGACTAAAATTAAAAACAGAAAACCATTTTCATTGCTTGAATAAAACAAACATAAATTGAAATAAAATATATCAAAATACATATATTAAACGTATTTCATTTCAGCTAGCAACCAAGGCCACATTTCTCATTCTTCAATTTCTGAAAACAGAAAATATAAACTAAATTTCATTCAAAAATATTCATAAAAACTAAAAACAGTATATCAATGATATGAAAAGAACACTGCTCTGAAGTATTTATAAATCATGGAGGTATTTGTCGAAACTAATTACATTGCAGCATTTTATTTTTAGTGTACAACAAATAATTTTATATAATAAAAATGACTATTAAAATAATGAGAATCACCTCAAACTAAAATGTGCACCAGCCAAACTAAAAGTCACACTGTAAATAAGCTTTATGTTCATAAATAAGTAAATAGATAGATAGATAGATAGATAGATAGATCATATATTTTGTATAAACAAATAAATAAATAGATACATACATACATAAATAAATAAATAAATCTAAAATATTTATTTTTGAAAATACATAATTTTTTATTCTTCTCATTTGATTATGAGGGTGAAACGTGACCGGAGTATGTTTTTGTGAGAGTTACCTTTATGAATGCAGTGACATTTCGTAATTCTACATTCACATTTAGCATTTATGTCCCATCTCACCTTTTAACCCATGTTTAAGGCAGTGCTCCAGAACCACAAAGAACTGCTGCAGAGGTGGATATTCAGAGTCCAGCGTGCGGCCGAGACTGAGGGAGGACTGGATCAGAACCTTAATGCTGAGCTTCATCATGCTGAGGAGGTTTGACCTCTCCACCACCATGGGATCCTTCACAGCTGGACAACACAGATGCATTAACACAAACACTTCCTGTGGCATCTGCAGGACTAATCAGTTTAACTGGTGAGTCAGTATAATTAAGCGCAAATGAAAAAAACAATGACTTAAATATTACGGTAACTTAGAATAACAAATAAAGAGGCTTAAACTGAACTTGAGGGGAAGTGGATGTTCCTGCTAGAAAAAAATATTCAGAGTCAGGAAGCAGGTGCATTATTCATTTCCTGTATACTGTAATGGTCTACAATACAATTATGTCACATATTGGAATCATACCACAAAAAAGCCACAGATGAAGGTTATGTTTTTAACCATATAACACTAGCTGCATTCAAATGTATAAATCACTTCTTATACTCATAGATGCCTAATCAAAATGGATAATGGCCCGATAAGAGTTGCAAGGACTGACCTCATGAATACACTAACCTGTGCGATGCAATCAATTGGACCTGTACATTCTTTTGAATGGTACACTTATAGATCTCTATTACAAAACTGTACTGTTTTGATGGAGCAGTGCTGCAATCAGATGATAACATGGTTCTTTGTCATTTACTAAAGTACATCACTTTTAATATGTTCATATACCATAGTATTTGGGCAGCTGACATGATATTTCAAGCAGTGTCAGCAGTGTTCTCTAGTTTGGCATGTTATATTTTTTGAGTATTTCTACTCTAATCCACAATATATTTTTTTTACTAGTACAGTTTCATACTTCTCATCAAGAAAATACACAAGCAATTATTATTTTCTCATGTCAAGCATGACAGGGTTTTCAAAACAGTCACAAGACACAAGGGAGAGCTGGGGGACCAAGGAAAAGTGTAAAAAAAAACAATAAATAAATAAAATAATATAAAAAATATGATTACACTAAAATAAATGCACATTTTGATAGAAAAGTAACAATAATTTGATTAAAAAAGGCAATTTGATTCAAAAAAGTAATAATTAAAATAAACTACAGTATTACAGTTTAAAATTAAATAATTAAAAGGTAGATTAAAATAAAGCGTACATAATTAAATTAATTTTTAAATAAATAATTTAAAATAGAATAAATAAAAAATCATTGAAATAATACACAATATATTAGGTAGAAAAACGTGAAAAATACTTTAAACATAATATACTGCACATATTTCTATTTTATTATAAATTTTTCCTAAAATAAAACTGGGTATTCACATATAGATGCAGTAGCTGGCATCTAAAATATGGCGATATTTGTAGTTTCAGATTGGCTTTTCCCACAGGGCTATTTAAGTAAACCAAAAAAAATTAAAATGTCAAAAAGTTGATTAAAAACTTCATGGTAAACATACACACCTTCCCTTATACATTCGTACCAATCTGAACGTCTGATTTTCATGTTGCATTTAAAAATGTTCACATCCATGACGCACCAATTTACGTTGTGAAAAAAAGTAATGTGCATGTAAATTTATATACAATATTATGGCAATACCAAGGTCCCATTTCCAAAAATATGGCATTATCGTTGTACTTTTTAAAAATTCTGTTATTGACTACTTATCTTACTAAGTAAGTCAGTTAACTTTCTTATCCCTATATTTAAATATCAGAGAGCCGAACAGGTGTCATACCTGCTGTCTTTAGGGGATCTGAGGTGTCAGAGGTGTGTTGTGATGTGTCCGATCCCTTTAACCCCGCGCTGTAGTGATTCACTCCACTGCTCAGCGTCTCCGTCGCTTTACGAGCAAACGACAGAATCGGCGCCGACCAAGAGCTGTCTGCCCGTTTGTCCTTCTGGACCTCGTCGGTATCGTTGGCGACATCATTTTGCCCAGGTTCCGTAGCCTCTGGTTGTTCTTCTTTTGCAGGAACGTCTTCGCATTCAACTTTGGTGTTTGGATCCTCGTCCGCCATGTTTACTTGTGAAAACATGTGACTCGAGACCAGAGCAATCGGTTTTTGATCGCTCAGGGGAGACAAATCGATCGGCGATCGAGGAGGTTTTTTTAAATCTATATTTAGACATCGATTTAAAAAAAATTTGAAAGATTACTAAATACAGAAAAAATAAGACGAATAGAACAGAAAGAACGAAGATATTGAACAGAAATCAAATAAATCAAATACAAAATAAACCAAAATCAATTAAAAAAAAGTAAAACATATTAAAAATAGATTGAAAAACTTACCCACATACGGACAGACATATTTTAAACCTTTTAAAGTTGAACAAATTATGTGTGCATATTGGTTGGACTGTCTATGTACGAGTTTAATGTATCCACTAGATGGCAGTAACGAACGCCGTTTTGCTTATTTAAATGGCGACACACAGACCATATGCTGTTTTTATGCTTTTTGCTCAGTGTATATCCAAAACTAGGGAAAGACTTGTCTGATGCAAAGTATTTTTAAAAGACACAGTGTGTGATTATGAAAGAATGCAATTGTGGGTAATAATGTCAAGGATTAAAAATAATGAAGGTTAACTGATTTGTTAGATCTCAACCCATAAAGCAATTTAATGTTTGTTCATACATGTTCTCATTCATTCATTTGATCACAGTGTTAGTCAAAATCTGAATCTGGTTTAGTTGCTTCACTACAGGTGTTTTGAACCGTACCTTTCATTAAAACTAACATTTATTTCATTATCAGAGCATTAGTTAATGTCTGTTTAAACAGATGAACATGTTTTGAAAGAAAATTCAATATGGTTTACATAAATATTTCCCCTTAATGTGCTTATACTGATCGACTTGCATGGCTCTCCTGCAAATGAAATTATAATGACATAATATTACTTCAAACTCGTGATCAAAACCATGGCAGGTGTTGTTTTTAACCTTTTATTGTCTTTGGGTCATTTCAGTAAAGAATGTTGATAAGCAGATTTGTTGCGATGGATTTTCAAAGTGAGCCTTATTTACTGCTCTAGTCACAATGGCAAGTTATTTGTGAAATATGCTGAAACTGTAAAATTGTATCTATAATACCTACTTTACTAATACCAGAATATACAATTCATGCATTTTTAATTGTTTACAAAGTAGGCCAGATGATCACAGGTGGGTGTAGATTTGTAGCACAGAGGTGTAGACCAATAAAACAGCTAATAAAACATCATCAAAGGAGTTTGTCTTGACACACAATCTGTTACAGCTCTATAGTGGGCGTGGCCACAGTCATATTTAAATGGCTGTCACTGAGACGCGGCTGATTTTTTAACCTTGACGCACGAGAGACGCTCACAGTAACAAAGTAACGCTTGAAGACACTAAGTAACAATCTACGGTGGCTTCAAAGGAAGTAACACAGTGGGAAGGAATTTAATTTTAACAGCTGAATCTATCGTCGTCATTTACCAGAAGGGAAAATATGAAGTTTTTAACTATTTTGCGTCTTTTCGTCTTTACCATCGGTGAGTATAACTGACAGACCGAGGTTGCTTGTTGCTGAACGGTGTCGCATTACAACCTTTTGCTAGGTATATAAGTGTAAAATACTCCGTTTTTTGATAAAGAAACTTTGGTTTTACTAATAAATTGAGTGGAAATTCATAACATGACTTGTTTCATATTCAACTGAGGCTTTTTTTACCATTCAAAACTTCGGATTTGCCAGTGAACCTATTAATGGGTCAACAATGTCATTCAGTCATTCTGTTTTAAGAATATTCTGGGATATATTTATCTTTGTCTCATGCGTTCATTCGTTAGCTCAGTGTCTGTGCATGCAAGATTTTTGTAAATGAAGCCCCTCAGCACCCTCTAAGGGTTTTAGGTAATGCACACAACCTATTATTAGTTTTAAAACATGCTTATTTGCATGTCAGTCTCTGGATCGTGAAATAAACTCGATTGTATTTATTCTAGTTAAAAGGGAAAATATTAGTGGGCTCTATGCATTAATTACAAAAAATAAGACTAAAAAATACAATTCTGAGACACCAGCAAGTATATAATTTACATTGTAGTCAGCAATCCACTGCATAAACATAAACAATCAATCAGCCTAACTGACTAAGTTTTAATGGCTATTCACTATGTTTTTCCATTCAGTGGCTGTCACATCGGTGAGCGGTGCATCTATAGAGCGGTTTGAGAGCGAGAGGCCTGCACAGACAGCTGTGATTGATCTTTTGGAGGCACTGAGTGAGAAGAGATCTACTGTGGACAACAAGCAAGTGGAATATGAGGAGGAAGACGAGTATTACTATGATGATGAAGAGGAGGAGGAGTTTTCAGGGGATTACGAAGTGCCACTTGGTAATTAATTTAAACATACGCATTTAGCCGACACTTTTATCCCAAGTGACTTACAATAGAGGGGCATAAGCAGTTCGTCACAGATTTTGTGATTTGCATTTATGCTGTAGTTTAAATTTTAGTATGAATAACTGTACATTTCTTCTTCTCTCCCACCAAAACAGTTGCTTTTTCAAGCAAACCCAAAGACCCGAGTGCAGTTTTGAATGCGGAGAAACGTGAAGGCTCGACGAGGAAGGGGCTCGGAAGGAAGAAGGCCAAAGGAAAGGGAAAAGGCAAGAAAAGGAATCCATGTCTAAAAAAGTACAAGGACTTCTGTATCCACGGAACCTGCCAGAATCTCAGGGACTTAAAGGGGCCCTCATGCATGTAAGCCCTTCCTTTAAACCATTTCTCCTGTATTTTTTGTCACTATTTTATTGAAATGGTTATATTTTAAAGCCGTTTAAGAGAATCAATGGCTGTTTTTTCCCCAGATGTGACCAGGGCTATTCGGGAGAGCGATGTCACCTTTTCTCCCTGGAAGTAAAGCAGAATGAGGGAGAGTATAACCGCACTACAGCGCTTGCTGTGGTGGCCGTGGTTCTCTCTTCATTGTGTCTCACCATCATTGGACTTTTACTGGCACTCAGGTTTGTATTTAATCTCCCCCATTAATTTTTTATGAGCAATTAGATGTCTGCAGTCTATCATAATGTCAATCTTTGTATCATCTAGGTTTCACAAGCAAGGTGCATATAATGTGGAAAATGAGGAGAAAGTTAAACTGGGAGCCGCCCCACACCACTAAACGAGACGGGAGAGAACGGTGAGTGAGGTCATCCATTCGTACATGCTGCATAAAATCATCCAGCATGATTTGACTCAGTTGCCTGACATCTGTTTTCTTGTTTTATTTCAGGGCAACTGTGTGGAAATTCTACCTCAAAATGAAGTGGCAAAGTTGAATGTTGTGCGGAGCAGCGGGCACAGCGTGCTGGAGAGGAGGATAGAGTGACAGCGTTTGTTTGGCAGGAGTCGTGGTGCCTCCGTGAAGGGCCTGACTCACGAATGACTCGCAAAAATGGTTCACAGGAGAGCTCAAAACCTGCCACGAACTGGAACTCTTGACAGACAGACTCGGTCGGGAAGAGAAACCGAGCTGTTCGATACAGAATGAGAAGGAACTCTTCGGGGTTGGGAATGTAGTTTGAGTTTTAGAGGCGAGGCTTTTTCTAGTACTGAAGAAGCTTGGCCTGAAATAAGTATTCTTACAAATAAGCATTTTTGTTCATGTCTTGTGCACTGTGTATTTAATCGTTGCTGGCTATGCTTTAATTTATTTATTTATGTATATATAACTATTAATATTTATTTGGATTTAGACCAACCTTGTCCAGCCCTAATGCACTGGCAAC
Source organism: Sinocyclocheilus rhinocerous (assembly GCF_001515625.1). NCBI lineage: Eukaryota > Metazoa > Chordata > Actinopteri > Cypriniformes > Cyprinidae > Sinocyclocheilus > Sinocyclocheilus rhinocerous. Next base: position 1,006,995 of record NW_015644625.1, on the reverse strand, counting down.
ATATTTGAAAGTCTCTGTGTTGTATGTTGATGTAATATTTTATTTATTAAAAGAAGCAGTAGTAATCCGTGTCTATTCAGTAAATGAGATTTAAACAATGGTAGACTGAAAATCAAAATAATAGTATATTATAATGGTATGCGATTTTTGATATTTTTGATGCATTTAATTAAGAGAATTTTTGGAGTTATAATTATTTGTATTTTGATGTTCAGGGCAGTGTTAGAATGTACATTTCAGCAAACTTTATGAAAAGTCATATTTCAAGCTTACTTTTTTTTTTTTTTTTT
>NW_015644625.1:1002256-1006471 GCF_001515625.1 Sinocyclocheilus rhinocerous | reverse complement strand
TTTTTTTTTTTTTTTTTTGGCCAGTAAAATGCTTACACTGTTACTGAACGGTGTTCCTATTAAGAAATGTGAATTATTAGTTCATTTTCTCTGTTTATTTAATTTCAGCATCCTGCTCTATAAGACACAGTAGTGGTTTTCTCAATGTATGTATGGAATATTTTTAAAATGCTCAGACAAGAAATTAAGGCAAAAAATAAAACCTCTTTATATAAAAGACCAAGTTATTGTAATTTCTTTAGAGAATTGTATGCATGTTATTTTCTCAAGGAGGAAGATTCCAGTGTGATGCAATGAGTCATTTCCTCATGAGAGCAGTTAGGACCGGTTTCCCATTTTGAAGATATTTTTGACAACTGGAATAGTGACAAAAATACTGTAATGTCTACATTTTGGCATAAAAAGAAAATTTTGTCTAGTCTGCCTCCTGCTCTCAATTCCAAAGATGTCTTTCATGTGACCTGCACCTGTATCCTGAGCATGTGATCTGCATTGTGGCCATTTGACAATAAACAAACCTCTTTCACAAACACACCCATCACATGCAACTTCTCACCTTGCATTATATGCTTGCATCATCGTGAAATTGCACTTCCTTGACAGAAAATTGCAATACTTGTTGGTCACACCTTCAGCATTTTATACTCAACTGAAATTACTTCTCCTGATCTATAAAAACTGGATCCGTGACAGACTTAAAAGAGGAACCCACACCACAGACTCATTTCCTTTTGCATGTTTGAAGTCGGTCTCAGATCCTTTGTTGGTTTTTTTAACCTTTGACCCTCACTGTTTTAAACCAATGTTTAAACGTCTGTGGCAAACCACCTCCGCAAAACGCATTAACAAGCTCAGCTTGTTCCGCACAGTGCCTGTCCGCTTGAATGAATGACTCATGCTGTTTGTTTGTAAAGCTCCCGTTGGGTGACATCCTTCATACAGGGGCATCGGAAGAAGTGTTTGCTGAGTCCCAACTTTATCACTATTTGTTAGTGATACTAAAGGACAACATGAACAGTTATTGTTTCATACTCATAAAAGTTCACTCAGCTTTGGGTAATTGGATATGGTGTGGTCAGCTGACCGATCTGGCAGGGGATATGGGTTGTTCATCACACGCTGGGTGGCCGACAGCCCTCTTTTAGGGTTGACATCATTCTCGTGCTTTATGAGCTATCCAATCTAACTCTGCCACATCTGGTCGGAATACTGTACATATGGGTTTGGGTCACGCCCTGGCAGTATGTTGAGCTTACAGTTCATAATTCAGGAAGGTTATGATGACATACCAGAGCAGAAATGACCCCTCGACTGAGTCCAGTTTCTCCCAAGCTTCTTTTCTCCATCTCTGTCTTCTGGTGGAGTTTGGGGTTCCATGCCACTGCTACCTTTGGCTTGCTTAATCTGTAAAAAAAAAAAAAAAAATCATCAAAGTATGTTTTACAAGAAAATATTGTCAGTCTTGTTTCTTTATAATTAATTCTGAAATATACTAGTGATTTTTTTCTGAAACTATCACTGCTCTCAGATGAGAATAAAACTTCAACTCATTTAACACTATAGTCTTGTGTAGAGCTGCTTTATAGCTGAATTGAATTTGTTTCATAACTGATGGATTTTGCAACATCAACATTGTTATGGGCAGTTTACACAGAGCACACTTTTGCTTTAAACAAAGAGGAATGAAGAAAAGGCAATGCATTGAAAAATTGTGATTGGTGTGAACACCATTGTCCATTGTTTTTCTACACACACATGCACTAGATGCATTTAACCATTGCGTTCGTGTCTCACATATGATATGGCATTCTAAAAATGTAGTCAAAGCCCCTTTAAGGCAAGTCATTTCACTCGGCAGCCATCTTTGAAATCTCTTTGAATGGGGAAACATCAAATTCTCATGATCATTCTTATGATGAAATTTCCTATATGAAATCACTGTCTCATATATGTTGTTTCTTTTGCCCAAATAGCATTAAAAAAGCTTATTTTTCAGGCTAGACCAGCCAGTGCGCATGCGCAGTCCTAAGCGCACGTCCAGAGATTGTCTTATTTTACCGTCTTATTTAATGTAGTATTTACCGTTGGAAAAAGTGTAATGGCTAACTTCACATGAGGCACCTCAGTCCTCTAAAATGGCCTCTGGTCTACTTCCCTGCATACCGCCAAAGCATTAGAAATAGCCGTTACGCTTTTTTAGCTAAAGGTTGCAGGCTTGCCTTCCAGTGGCTTTGGCATGTCTCAGAAGCTGCTGTCCCTTAGAAGCCATTTTGAATTTTAAGTGAATAAAAACTGTATTTTGTCTACTTAAAGTTTTTTGGAAAGACATTTTGTCAGCTGAATAATCGGTAGCCATGTTGTTAAACAACAGTACAATCCATTGAACGCACTGCACTTCTTTTTCTCATAGCCTAAATTTTATTCCTGTCAAAAATTAAATATGGCGCTACCCTGACTAAGGGTTTACTGAACATGAATCAACACAGAACTGGCATAATCTAAATAATAACCCTATTGTCTTCTGTAGAGCTGCTTATAGCTAAATTGAACTCGTTTAATAATTGATTAACTTTACACAGCCATTGAACTGAACTGAATTAGCTAAATTGACTTGAGCTGAATAATGACACTATTGTTTTAGAGCTGCTTTACAGTGGAATTTGAATTTCTTTCATAGGCTATTTGATGAATTTTGCATCACTGATTCTATTACTTTCCTGTTTATTACTGTGAATCCACTTTGAAACAGTCTGTATTGTATAAAGTACTATATAAATAAAGGTGACTTGACATACGCTCAGACATTTCTTGTAGTGGCTCTGCCTTTGAGACATCTCCACCGGTTGAGTAAGATGACCCAGTTGAGTAACATTTATTGTTTGCCAGTAAAAACTTGCCTTTTCTCAAAACCCATTTGTTGGGCAAGGTGTTTCCTGCTGTAACAATGGCTCATTTCCATTGTACAATGGAAGTGCGCACACAGACAGTTGGGGATCTCATTAGGCCACCAGAATGTGTTGGGCTAAAGGTTCATTATACATATCTCGAGAAGGTGTCGTGTCTTAGGTGTTTGTTTTCACTCACTCACCTGTGTTGAGCAGGGTGTGTGTGTGGTGTATTAATGACTCTGGCAGCGCAGAAGAGCAGCTGCCGCAGAGTCGGACACACTGTCACTCCGCCAGTGAAACATGAGATCTGATGGATGAGGTGTCGACAGAGCCATTGTGATTCAACACTGAAGGTGCCTGATAGAGATACTCGTTCACTATTTACAGCTCAAAGGGGAATCTAGAAATACTGTCTGAACATTTGCAGAATTTTGGCACAAAAACCTACATTTGTAGTAGCAAGAATATAAAGAATATAAATGTTGTGGGTGGTGGGTGCCAAGGTGTTGCTATATTGTTCTTAGAGGTCATCAGCAGGTTGCTAAGTGGTTGCTAAGTGGCCACAAAATGTGTCATTCATGCCCATATAAACCGTGGAAGGAACTACGTCCTGAAATACGTCCTCTTTTTTTGCATGTTGTCCACTACAGTGGATAGATTAAAAGCCGTTTCTAAATGGCTATCAAAAAATGTAGCTCAGGAATATTTACTTTTATCTTCTATCGCAAAGGACTATGGAAGCCTGTTTTCAACACTGAATAAAAAATTAAAAAGTAATTGCGACTTTTTATCTCATAACTCTGACTTTTTGTCACAAATTGCGAGTTTACATCTAGCAATTCTGATTTCTTTCTCAGAATTGTGAGATATAAACTTGCAATTTGCGAGATGTAAAGTCAGAAATGCGAGTTATGAAATCTCAATGCTGACTTTTTTCTCAGAATTTTGGCAATTTCTCACAGTTGTGAGTTTATATCTCATAATTCTGACTGTTTTTCTCACAACTGTGAGATAAAAACGTGTGATTCTGACTTTTTTCTTAAAATCGCGACTTCATATCCTGCAATTCTGACTTTATAACTCGCAATTGTGAGTTTATATCTTACAATTCTGAGAATAAAAGTCAGAATTGTGAGATAAAAAGTCGCAGTTACCTTTTTAAAAAAATTTTATTCAGTGGCGGGAATGGGCTTTCATATTATTGGCCTTCCATAATGGACAGATGAGTAACTATTTTAAAATAACTGCTTTTAGAGGAGAAAGAATAATTATGAGGGAATGCTAAATTTATATATATATATATATATATATAGGTTAATATACAGGC
>NW_015644625.1:1001585-1001972 GCF_001515625.1 Sinocyclocheilus rhinocerous | reverse complement strand
GAATTTTGGCAATTTCTCACAGTTGTGAGTTTATATCTCATAATTCTGACTGTTTTTCTCACAACTGTGAGATAAAAACGTGTGATTCTGACTTTTTTCTTAAAATCGCGACTTCACATCCTGCAATTCTGACTTTATAACTCGCAATTGTGAGTTTATATCTTACAATTCTGAGAATAAAAGTCAGAATTGTGAGATAAAAAGTCGCAGTTACCTTTTTAAAAATTTTTTATTCAGTGGCGGGAATGGGCTTTCATATTATTGGCCTTCCATAATGGACAGATGAGTAACTATTTTAAAATAACTGCTTTTAGAGGAGAAAGAATAATTATGAGGGAATGCTAAATTTATATATATATATATATATATATAGGTTAATATACAGGC
>NW_015644625.1:993291-1001372 GCF_001515625.1 Sinocyclocheilus rhinocerous | reverse complement strand
TTCTGAGAATAAAAGTCAGAATTGTGAGATAAAAAGTCGCAGTTACCTTTTTAAAAATTTTTTATTCAGTGGCGGGAATGGGCTTTCATATTATTGGCCTTCCATAATGGACAGATGAGTAACTATTTTAAAATAACTGCTTTTAGAGGAGAAAGAATGATTATGAGGGAATGCTAAATTTATATATATATATATATAGGTTAATATACAGGCATAAGGGTTTTGAAAAGCAATGAAAACCAATTGAAAAACCAATGCAAACACCACTTAATATAATAATAATAATTATTAAAATTATTTATTATTATTGTTATTATTAAATTATAGATTGTATATTATTATTATTAAACATTCTAGATTATATTATTTTAATATCTATATAATCAATATTGATATAATATATAACTATGAAGTTGCATTATCCATACCACTTGGCAGTCTGAGGAGATGGACACACGGCTAGGGATTATGGGTAGGAATTGAATGTTTACAGTAGTCACACTTCTAATGTCTCATGGTGCATCTCTACATAAACATTAACTGTCTGATGCACCATCTGTCTTTCTCCCAGAGAGCCAGTAGTCCACTTCATCTTCTGTCCTGATGGCCCACATGAGCTGCCATCAGATTCTTTCACCGTGACCTCATGCTGCTGGACAGAAACTTGTGTATCTTTATCACGTTATTAAATTCTCACCCGTCTATTTAGATCCCCTGGAGGGTCCGAGCAGGATTGTATATCAAATGTGAGGAGAGGATATGATAACGCTGGGAGGAGTGGAGCAGAGAGGGGACAAAATGACTAAGAAGCCATCTCTTTTTTGCTCCGGCTCCAGCACAAACATATTCAGTTGCTTTTTCAGTGGATGCTATCAATAAACGTTGGGAATCTGATGGTGTTCCAGGGCTGTGGCTTGTGTTGAGCATTGGCTTTTTTTTTTTTTACCACATTGCAGAATTCAGTCAGAAGGGAGGGATGTCTTGCACTTGACTCACATATTTAAACAAGCGCCTCCACCCCCCTCACAGCCTCCCATTTCCGGCGAATGCGGTTGGGCAGGATTAAGCTAAAGCGTGCATGCCTTTAGGCCAGAATGACTCTTCCATGAGCCACTGTTTTGCAGACCATGCTGATTTTAAATAGTTAACCAGGTTACACTTTCTGAATATGTCACATTAGGTGTCAGTTATGGTTGAATGACAAAAAAGAGATCACAACTCACACCTCACTACTGAAAATATACTAAAAACAAGAGGGAAAAAATGCACTTACAGACAGTGGAAGCCAGTGGGGCAAGTAAACAATGAATGTCAGCACATTTTGTTCATATGAACAAATCGAAGTATGAGTCAAAATTATTTGCTTTTTTAACCATGTAAAAAGGCTGACTGGAGGAATTAGATGATACAAAGATGCAGGTTTTTGTGCTGAAATACTGTTTAACTGTTTACCAGGTCAAGAAAATATGATCATATTACCCCAATTTTACAGTCTCTGCACTGGCTACCTATTAAGTTCTGTATCAGTTACAAAATATTATTACTTACCTACAAGGCCCTTAATGGGTTAGCTCCTGCGTACCTAACTAGTCTTCTACCACGCTACAATCCATCACGCTCCCTAAGGTCGCAAATCTCTGGACTTTTGGTAGTACCTAGGATAGCAAAGTCCACTAAAGGAGGTAGAGCTTTTTCGCATTTGGCTCCCAATCTCTGGAATAGCCTTCCTGATAACGTCGGGGTTCAGACACACTCTCTCTGTTTAAATCTAGATTAAAAACGAATCTCTTTGGCCAGGCATTCAAATAATGCATCTCATAATCTTGGACTGCAGTTATATCTGATCAAATGCACATTATTATTTTTTAGCTTGGGTTAAACAAATTAATTTTACTTGGTTTGAACCGCAGCTACGCTAATTATGTCTCTATTTTGTTTCTCTGTTTTTGCCACGGCATTGACATCCCGTGGTAACTAGGATTTATACAAGTTTCAGTCTGGATCCAGAACACCTGAGAAGAGATGATGCCAACCCCTCAGAGGACCTCAGATGATGCCAACCCTGAAACAACATACAGAACTACCACATTTTGCTATAAGTTTGATTGCATCATATAATAATTGCTGTTAATAGTGTTCATAGTCTGTTTGATAACGTCTTTAATTTATTTTTCCCTACATTTCTGCCATATGTACATAAACGGACAGTCACCACTTATAAGCTACTACTAAATATTGTAAAAACTTAATTTTCTGTAAAGTTGCTTTGCAACGATTTGTATCGTAAAAAGCGCTATACAAATAAACTTGAATTGAATTGAATTGAATTGAACTGTTTAGTGAATTTGGCCCACTGAGGACTTAAACATAAAAAACCTCTTAGTAAAAGAATGTAAAAGAATGACCAGGCAGCAAAAGGAAATACACAACACAACAATTTAAAGAAAATGAAAAGAAAAAGGACAATTGACCCTTCACAAAGACCCGCCCCCTTAGTTACTGTTGCTACATCCAACAAGCCATGGTGCTCTCACGCCACACATCATGTTCTCACGTGAAAAATACATCGCGTAGCAAAGAGGAAACTGACAATGCGCCAACATACAAGACAGAGCAGGTTACTTTTGGTATGAAACAAAGTCTCAGCATTCAATTTTTTTCATTTTGTAAGAAATTCAAACAATAAATACTGTTTTGAGGCTCTTTAAAGTGTCGTGACAGATCGCTGTAGCACCTCAGTTCAAGTGGCATGTGAACCGCATCATCTCTTCCTCTTTACTAGTTATAGCACAAAATAAACATGAATGAACGTCAGAAGGTATCTTTTTCAATCATGGAAAGATGTCAAAACACACCATTTTCAGAAGCGTAGCACTAGTGCGTGCCCTGGGTGCCCGTCCGCTACGGCACTGACCATTTTTCAAGTTCAAGTCCACTGATGTCAGTCTACTCTCCTGTCTGATTTGTTTGTCGGACAAAATGTTAGATCACCCGTCAATCAAAATCCCGGCGAAGGGTCTTGAGAGAAGCAAGTGAATGAATGAATCCTTGAATTTTTGTGTCTTATGGTCACCAAGCCTGCATTTATTTGATCAAATATACAGTTAAAATATCTGTTAAAATTAATATCTGTGACCCAAAGCGGGATTTTCAGTATCATTACAGTATTTAGTGTCACGTGATCCTTCAGAAATCATCTGATTCGGTGCTAAAGAAACTTATTAAAGTTTATTATTAAACTTATTAAAGTAATAAAGTTCTTATTATTATCAGTTGTTGAAAACAGTTGTGCTGCTTCATATATATTTGTGGAAAAAAAAGTTTTTCAAAAGCTCTGGTACTCTAGCTCTGTTTTCTGTGGTAATTGTTAGCATGACATAAATATTGATGAAGCCTAACTTGTATTAACCAAGAATTTTCCTTTAAGAAGCCTGAATCAGTCTTGCTCTCTAATTTGCGTGTTGCCTGGTTTCTGAACAGCGAGCCACAGAGAGGTTGAAGATCTAGTCAGGGCCAGAGGAATGTTAGGAGGGGATTTTTCATATGGTGAGCTCACTGCTCTCCTGTAAAAGCTTTGCTTTACAACAAAGAGATGTAGTAATGGCAAGAATCATCAACATGCTTTATAAGGAGTGATCCATTCCTGTAGTATTAGAATAATGTCCAGGTTTTTTATCTGCACCCAACCCTGTTCAAAAGATCAGCACAGACATGTGTTTTTGTTTTTACATCAATGCATCATTTTCTTTATCAGTTTTTTTGTCATGTTTTGCAGTAAAACGTGCTTAAAACAAGATCAATCCTAACACGATTGACAACAATACACTTCTACAGTAAGTAAAACACCCCTTCTAGTCCCAGAACCTTCAACTTTCGACCTTTGCAATAAGCGGAAGCCGTAATTTGACCACAAACCCAGATCCCAGAGTCATCGACTCTAATGTCACAGCTCAGGGTTTTGCCATTTCTTCCAGGCATGAACAAAGCCTGGCTCAGAGCACTTAAATGTCATTTTTTCTGTGTGCTCCACACTTCTTACTCTTTCAAAAGCTGACTGGATAGAAATATGAAAAACACTTTATTGCTAACAGTCACTTAGACCTGATAGATCATTAAAAATATCTGCGGTGAGCGCTGATTACTCAGCCATTTCCCCACCCCCGGTGAATGTGTAAGCGTGAGTCAGAGCACCCAGCCTTTGTGTCTCCATGTGAAACCTCTTCCTCTCTGTGCCCCCCTGTTGTGTTTTCCAGGGTTGACAGGCAGATGAGTGGCCCCGGGGACAATGAGATGATGTAGGCTTATACAGGTCTGGCCCATCATCAATGAACTCAGATCACCACAATATATGGCATCAGGCAAATGTTACGCTGATGACCTCGTACGTTCTGTGAGTCAACGGACGATATCATTCAGTGAATCTGAAACACGACTGAATCACAGCTACAAACAATTAAGCTGCAGTTGACTATGCAAATACTAAATAAACATGGTTAAAGCGGCAATATTGACACTGACTCCATTACTAGATAAATGTTGAGGCTCCGTCCTTTCTAAATCTGGGTCCGCAGTTATGATCCGCACATCATAAAAGCTCTAAACATAGACCTGTGAATGTGCCATGGTTTATATTCAGATATTGGACCCGTGTGTTATCCAACAGCTTGACCCACAAAAATATCTACTTGCGTCTGTGACTGTGTTTCTGGGGTCTAATTCATGTTCTGCGTAAATCTATGGAAGCCTGTTTCCACCACTGAATAGAAATAAATAAATAAGGTAATTGCGACTTTTCATTTCTTTTTTTTTTTACTAACAATTCTGAGAAAAAAAAAAAACAATTGCAAGATATAAATTTTGAATTTTGTTATTTTTTTCATTCTCATTTTTTTTCATGTTTTGTTACATCTCACAATTTTGAATTTTTACCTTGCAATTTTGTCTTTTTTCCCTTTAAAATAAAAAAAATAAAATAAAAAAGTTTATATCTCAATTCTGTGTCTGTGTGTGGTTCTCTTTTTGGGGTTTCTGCCACAGAATAAAAAAAATAAAAAGGTAATTGTGATTTTATCTAATAATTCTGACATTTTATCTCAGAGATGCAAGTTTTTTTTCATGTTTTGTTACATCTCACAATTTTGAATTTTTACCTTGCAATTTTGTCTTTTTTCCCTTCAAAATAAAAAAAATAAAATAAAAAAGTTTATATCTCAATTCTGTGTCTGTGTGTGGTTCTCTTTTTTGGGTTTCTGCCACAGAATAAAAGAATAAAAAGGTAATTGTGATTTTATCTAATAATTCTGACATTTTATCTTCTCACAATTGTGACTTTTTTTCTTGCAATTCTGAGGAAATAGTCAACATTTTGAGATATACTGTAAACTCAGAATTGCAAGATATAAACTCATATTTTTGCAATAAAAAGTCAGATTTGTTTTTTTAGATTTTTAATTTTTTTTATTTGGAAACAAGCTTCTAAACTAATCTGAAGACATATTTAATTTATATCATATGTGTTTAATACTTAAACAGGATATTAAATGAGAAGAAAATGCATAAAACAATACAGGATGGGAATTGATATGTCTATAACCTCAAGAATGTGCATTAAAAAGTAAAAAGGGTCAGTTTGATCATTTTTATGGGGTCTAGTTCATGTTCTACGCAAATATAAAGATATTAAACTTTAAAATAGCATTCAAAACCCATTTTATTTACATTATATAATGTTTAAGAGTTAAAACAGGATATTCAACAGAAAACAATGGGAAAAAAACCAAATATAAAGATATTAAACTTTAAAATAGCATTCAAAACCCATTTTATTTACATTATATAATGTGTTTAAGAGTTAAAACAGGATATTCAACAGAAAACAATGGGGAAAAAACCTATGTAGGATAGGAAATATTCAGTTAATAAAACCAATAATGTGCATTAAAAAGTAAATCGGGTTTGATTTCTTGTTGATTTTTGAATCGGTATATGAACAAAAATGACTGAAACATTGAGGACAGTTTCCAGACCACCTGCAAAAGGAGGGGCTTACTGTAAAACCAATATTCCCCTACTAATAAAGCTGTACTGAAAGCAGGAACGAGAACATGGAACAGAAAACAAAGACAGACTTTTATAGCTAGTCATTATAGCTGGTGATTAAACACTGTGCAGGTGGATCTGTGGGCATAAATCACACATCTGCTGAGGTTGATGTTGAGTCTCTCTTACTCTCTGGCTCATAAAGAAACCCAATGGAGATTAAAGGAATGAGTCTGTTCCCTGCTAACATTCGGGTCATTCCCCTGCATTCCTTGTGTAGGCTGGACTGATATTATGGGATGGTGACAGAAACTGCTTCTCATGCCAACTGGCCTGTAACAAGAATACAAGGTGGATCCTGTGTAGATGCCCTTCCTTGATACTGTAATATGAAATGTTATGAAACATTCTCTGGAATATTTGATTCTGATTGGTCAATTGACACAAAGAGTCAAAGAGAGCTCTAATTGTCAGTATGTCTTTTTTTTTTTTTTTTTGGAAAGAAATTAATACATTCATTTAGTAAAGACTCAAAAATGTTAAGCAGCACAACTGTTTTCAGCATCGATAATAATAAGAAATGTTTCTTGAGCAGCAAATCAGCACATTAGAATAATTTCTGAAGGATCATGTGACACTGAAGACTGGAGTGATGAAAATGCAGCTTTGACATCACAGGAGTAAATATTATATTTAAATAATATTTAAAAATATTCAAATAAAAAGTTTCTTTTAAACTGTTATCATTTCTCACCATTTTACAGTTTTTTTTTAATAAATGCAGTCTTACAAGTAAAAAAAATACTTTAAAAAAACACATTTGAACAGTAGTGTATTTCTGTGTATTGACTGTTAAACTGCATATTTGGCCTTTTTTGTTTCACTTCTCTTTTTTCAGTGTCAGATTAAAGGTGTCAGATCATGCAACATAAAAAATTCCCTAATCTTTTGAGATGAAACTATGAAAACATGCTGTAAAAAGTTCCTCACCAGTTTAAAAACGGATATTAAGTAGCATACTGAAGTCAGGAACTGTTACAATTTTAAGTTAGGGATCTTTTAAACTGTTATCATTTCTCACCATTTTACAGTTTTTTTTTAATAAATGCAGTCTTACAAGTAAAAAAAATACTTTAAAAAAACACATTTGAACAGTAGTGTATTTCTGTGTATTGACTATTAAACTGCATATTTGGCCTTTTTTGTTTCACTTCTCTTTTTTCAGTGTCAGATTAAAGGTGTCAGATCATGCAACATAAAAGATTCCCTAATCTTTTGAGATGAAACTATGAAAACATGCTGTAAAAAGTTCCTCACCATTTTTAAAAACGGATATTAAGTAGCACACTGAAGTCAGGAACTGTTACAATTTTAAGTTAGGGAGGTCATTTTCAGCTGTGAGTCCCAAAACGGGGGGTGCAGGTTAACAGGTTAAGTGAAACTAAGCTACAAAAATGGCTCACGCTGAAATCATTGGATTACAAACGTCAAATACATGAAAAATTAACATTTACACACCAACAACGCCTATTCAGTATTCAGAAACATGGCCCGCCTAGTCACAGTGAGAAAAAAAAATAATAAATTGAATAGATACTATTAACCTTAAAGCCACATGGTAAAGTCCCCCAAAATGATAGAAACCAACATTATTTTTAACAGGATTCCAGTTTCAGTTTCCATTTCAGTATTTTAATGGTTTGTGCAGAACATTTCAGTGCATTTTTTTTCTCTGTCAAATGTAATGCATAATTTGCAGTCAATCAGTCAATCAATCAATCCATTTTTTGAGAAGTCTAGGCACAGCAGCAGAAAATGGTCCATTTTATTCTGAGGGTCAGGAGAGGGTTAAAAACAGTCATTAAAATCTAAATCTTGGCACCGAAAAAAAAACAAAAAACAACAACAGCCTTAACAATACAAGTGGAACTCAGGAAGAAAAATACATAAAGCTGTTCTTAAGGCACACAAACTTTGAAGTCTCCTTTCACCATTCAACAAACACTGTCAACAAGTAGCTCTGACAAAGTGCAGCCTAAAAT
>NW_015644625.1:959965-993235 GCF_001515625.1 Sinocyclocheilus rhinocerous | reverse complement strand
TTTTTTTTTTTTTTTAGAAATGAGAGCAATTGTTTCCCATTTCCATTCACCAGCAGCTTATGCTATCTTTCTTCTCCTTGTGGGATCTATTCTTGGGTGTTTTCTTTTGAGGCAGGGTTCTTCCACTTCTGGGTTTTCTATAAATAACTTTAGAAAAAAAAAAACTGATGAAAATTGTAAGAACATTAAAGGCCAGACTCAGATAAGATGTGCTGTTCCTAGCAGTTACTAGTTTAACCTTTAAAGGGATACTTCACCCAAAAATGAAAATTCTGCCATTAATTACTCACCCTCATGTCGTTCCAAACCTGTAAGACCTTCGTTCATCTTCGGAACACAAATTAAGGTATTTTTGATGAATTCTGAGAGCTCTCTGACCCTCCCATAGACAGCAATGTAATTACCACGATCAAGGTTCAGAAACATAGCAAGGAGATCGGTAAAATAATCCATGTGACATCAGGGGTTCAACCTTAATTTTACGAAGCTACGAGAATACTTTTTGTATGCAAAGAAAACAGAAATAACAACTTTATTAAACAATTTGTCTCCTCTGCGTCACCCTAGAGCCATTTTGGAGAGTATCCACTGAACTTAAACAGCCTATGCTGTTCTGTGTCAGCTGTGTCAAGCAGATACGTTGTTTTCGTTCAAATCAAAGCAAATGAATCACGATTCAGTTTAATGAACAAATCAATGACTCACTCAGAAAAACACAAAAGAAGATATTTTGAAGAATGGTAGCCATTGACATCCATAGTATGAGGAAAATAAATAGCCTACTATTGAAGTCAATGCCAGCAACTGTTTGGTTGGACATCATTTACATTCTTGGGTCAACTATCCCTTTAATTACTGATGTGAGTCTCGAAATGTCCAGTACCTATGTAGTATGGTTCCTTTCACACTGTAGCGCTTGGCTGAAAATACGGTTGTCAGACCTGAAATATAGGCTACGAGGGTGAGTTTGGTTATGCGGTTGTCAGTCATGTAAATTCTGTCTATCTTCCATCTGAGTCACTCCCGTCATTTTTGTGCAGTGTTGCCAGGTCCATGGTTTTCCTGTGAAATTGGGCTACTTTAACACTTTTGCCACGGGTTGTTGCAACCTCAGTAACGTGATATTTAGCCCCTGGAATGTGAATTTTACCAGCGGAAACGAGCCCAAAAAAAATGTGTATTTTACTCCCCGGAAGGCGATTTTACCGGTGGAACCCCCCTATATAAACTATAAACGCTACTGACAGTTAATTTAGATCTGATGGAAACTCTCGTCTCGACTGGGCTTTCGTTTCTTCAAATGTAACAAGAGTTTCCAGTTTTATGGATGTTGCCATATTACTTTAGTCACTGTCGCTATGGTTAAAGTCAACAGAATATGGGCTTGATGTCCACTGCAGTAGGCTATGAGCCGCTATCATAAGCTGCTGTGTGAACTCACACCTGTAAATGTGGTTGTCAGTCCCAAACACTGACAGTGTGTACATTGCTTTGATTCAGTGTTTTGGAAAAAAAAATCGGAATGAGTAAATGAACTGTTTGTACATACAAACAGAAACCATAGCTGTTGTTGTTGGGAATGGAACATGGTTTATATGACGCATTCGGATTCCCTGCAGGTCATACCTGAAGAACGCTTAAGAATGCCACCTACAAGCTAAGACAGTAGTGTGTAATCTGTTGCCACGGGCTACATTCTTTATCAGATCTTTATCTGATATGAAACCTTCTGGTGAGAGCTTTTATTACAAAGCTGAGCCATGACTAATGTTGTGACTCTCAATGCTAGTAGCCTCAATGGAGGGCTTTTTCATCAGGGGTGTTCAAGCAAAAGAAGCCAAGGAACTCCCTGAACACCCAAGGCACACTTATCACGTTTCCTTTGTTTACTGAGGCCCACTCTGGCCTCACTGGATGCTTGTCATGACAGAGTGAATTGTTCTTTACTAAGCTAACACAAAACCTGTCGGTGAACTGTGTTCTTTCACAAGGTGTCAAATATTTACAACAGTTAAAGAATGAAGGTCGTACTCGAGGTTTGTTAATGTTAACCAGTGTACAAAGGTGAAATTGAGCTTCAGGAGCTTTCGTGTGGGAAGTTAATCTTTATTAGGAAGTCTGGGAGTGTTTGTGTGTTTATCTATAAGAGTTAATTTTAGAAAACCTGTCAAGAAAATGCCCTAGTCATATTTCACTTCCAAAATTAAAAGAAATTAAAGAAATATTTTACTTTAAGAAAATGTCTATTTTTAAAACATTTCTTTTAAATCAGCACATTTCCCTCCAAATTTTCAGCAAAGTATTGCAAAAATATCTTTCTAAATGTAATGCTAATAATTATTATTTTAATCACAGCTGCCACTAATGTTACCAGAATTTGGATGGAAATGTTCTTAATTTTCCTTCAAACAATGCTACAGTGCAATCTTCATGGTCTTACATTTTTCATGCAATTTTTTATTTTTATTTTGACATGAAATGTGACTTGGACATGATTTTGCGAGATCCACCCACATCATCCGACTGCTGTAACATCTGTCTGGCAAACTTGTCATCAGGTTTCTGTCATAAAAGAGGTTTCCTTCTGGTTTATCGTGATGACACCCTAATGACTGATAGCAAAACATACGGTTTTGTTTAGGCATGTTGTTTCTGTTGCTCTTAGTTTCCCAGAACAACTGGACTTTAACCTCCGCTCCAGACGTTCCATTTGCTGCCGGCAAATGACAATCCTGAATTTATTATAACGTGCTGTAAGCTTACACAGTGTGCATATTGCGTAAATAAATAAAAAAAGGCCACAACCCAAAGTAAAGACCTCAGTGTGGCTTACCCTGCCATCTTGTCATCAAGAGCAGCTGTCCATACTGAGGAAAGCCAGGCCAGTGTACTGTATCAATGCTTCACAGAGTTTCCTGACCTTCACACAATATGGCCTGTGAAATCCCACAACACCATATCAGGGCTTGCAGCAAGATCCTTCTAGCAAGTGCTGCATTTTAGAGTTTCTTAAAAATGGTTATTGAGAGCCAAAACACACAATAGAGCATGTCCCTTGACAGTCTATTTTTTCCATTGCTGACAGCTTAGTTTCAACCAAGAAAATGAAATGTGTGCTAATGTCAAATGCAGAGGTTACATCACGTATGACATTACATTATTATTCTTTATTTAGCGAGCATTTATTTTTATCTAAAGTGACAAGCACAATCTTAAAGGGATAGCCTACTTCACCCAAAATAAAAATTCTGTCATCATTCTGTTACTCACCCTCATGTCATTGTATGCTGCTACTTATAGGATGCAAAATAGAAATTTTAAACAAAGTTAAGGCTTTTCTTTTATATAAAATGGCCATGGCTGTTAAGTTACAAGTTGTTAAAGATACTTAGAAATATCATTTAAAAAATGAATTTCGCACCATATTTCAGGTCTTAAGCCGGGCTCACACTACAGGAGTTTTAAAATCCTAACCGATTATGAAATCTGGTTGCAGTACACACATAAGAAGAATCTTTGCAGATTATCTTCCCTCAAATCTTAAAGGAGTAGTTCACTTCCAGAACAAAAATTTACAGATAATGTACTCACCCTCTTGTCATCCAAGATGTTCATGTCTTTCTTTCTTCAGTCGTAAAGAAATTATGTTTTTTGAGGAAAACATTTCAGGATTTCTCTCCATATAGTGGACTTCTATGGTGCCCGTGAGTTTGAACTTCCAAAATGCAGTTTAAATGCAGCTTCAAACGGCTCTAAACGATCCCAGCCGAAGAAGAAGGGTCTTATCTAGCGAAATGATCGGTTATTTTCTAAAACAAAATTACACGCTGCAGAAGCACCGACCCAGTGTTTACAAAGTGAACATGCAAAGAAGGTCAAACGTCCTTTACAAAAAAAACGGTAAAACAGCATTAAATATAGTGGCTTTAGAAGCATTAGGCAACATTTGACATCATTTATGCCAAACAGAATTGGTTTCTGCAGTGTTGCCAACTTAGCAATTTTGTTGCTAAATTTAACAACTTTTCAGACTACCCTAGTAACTTTTTCTTCCAAAAGCACCTAGCAACAAATTAAGCTATTTTAAAATTTATCCATTGTAACCCTGTAACCCGAAAACACAAAATACAATGCACAATTTAAAATGTAGGTAAAAACCTGTGAATTTTTTTCTTAGAGTGTAGCATACTGACTACTAATAAACTGCTTAAAACTATAATTGTTCAGAATGTGTAGTTTTACTAGTTTACTAGCTAATAAAAAAACAACAACTTGTAATCATTCAAACATGTTTGAGAATGCTTGAAATTCGTTCAAGAATACTTCTTGTGAGCAAAGAAAACAAAAATAACAACTTTATTCAACAATTCCTTCTCTTCCATGTCAGTCTTCAGTGTGTGTTCACGACACAAACCATGGTGTGCACCAAACAAGTGGACCAAAACCCACTGAAAAGAGACTCTGCAACACAGACCAAAGACAAATAAACAAACCAAAATCCAATACAGTTTGGGACAGGCATCAAAATGACATTTCCTTGTAGCAGATCTTTGTTTTTGTGTGCAATGAAGGAATTCCTAGTTCTGTTTTGACTCCTTTACATATTTTATAAGCTCTACTATATTAGGGTGACCATACGTGCCATTTTCCCAGGACGCGTCCTGGCCAGGATTTGTTTTGGCTTTGTTTTCCTGTTTTCATGCTTGCTGAAGGTAATGATCGAAAAGTAGTTTGACCAATAACATGCAAGCATTGTACATAATGGACCAATCATGGCGTGTGAGAAGGTGGGATCTACTGTCAAAGCGATGCAATTACGCGTACATATTAGGTGTTTTCGACTTAAAAGCAGTGCGGCTCAGACCGATCAGTGTTTGACATCAAAGTACCTCGAGAGCGTTTCGAAAGCATAACCGTCTGTATGGTACTTTGATGTCATACACCGATCGGTCTGCACATGCAAACAAAGCCAAAACCTAGATATTTTAGGCAATATAGAAATCCTGGCCAGGACGCGTCCTGGGAAAATGGCACGTATGGTCACCCTATACTATATGAGTTATCAGCTGGTAAAAATACCACCATATGTACACACATACACAGAGCGTATTTAGCCCAACATTGTTTTAGATGATTGGTAAGTTCATTTGCTGAGGCTGTCCAATCAGTTTGTGTCCGCATCTTTAGACTGAGTTTTGAGAATGACGGTATTAATGCTACGCAAACCAGGACTAAATGTATAATTTTCTTTAAAATAAACAAAGTGAACTGAACTACAAGTGTGAACACACCCTTAAGATATTTTTTGGTACTACTATCCATTTAAGTACTACATTAGGGACACAATGATGGTAGCTCACTAACTTTTGGGGTTTGAACCTACAACCTGTGGGACACAAACTTAGACTTCAACCCCTATGCTGACCACCCAAATTTATGCTCATTTAGATATGAAAATCTGAAAGATCATATTTTTGTTTTTACAATCCCACCTGTTAGCATCAGTTGTTAAGGGAACTGGTATGAAGGAGCTCAGTGTTCATCATTATGGCTTGGGTGGAGGTAAGGATCTGCCTAGGCATGCTGGGTGCTCCCTGAGCTTTGCGACGCTCTCACAACTCTGGAATGCTGTCCAAAATTTCCACAAAGCCCAAAATGAGTCTGGTTTCTTATACAGCTATTATTTTCAGGTTGCGTGTTGGATTTTCTCAATAAACAGTTCCTGAAATGATTAAGCTACTGCAATGCTGTTGTGGAAAATACGGCACCTTGGATGTGACTCCACCAAGTTTTAGATTAGTGCTCTGTGATCATATCGTGATTTGACAGTACTGTGGCAGGCAGGGATGTTTATCCAGAAGCAAATAGAAGTACTAACCGTAGAACACACTGTCCCACACATAAAAGAATGGGAAAATACAGTAAGTACAGTTACATACTTTGATTGGTTAGATTGTGGCTCATCAGACTTAACAGACTTTTCTAGAAGGGAGGTCTAGACATGTGGTTTTACTGTGACAACATATTTCATTTTGTGTAATGCAGTGGAGAACATTCTTTCGCTGTTTACAGTTACATACTTTGATTGGTTAGATTGTGGCTCATCAGACTTAACATAGTGCTTCCAGCACTGTTATTTTAATTTATTAGTGGTGTTTGCCATGGTTAGGGATATAAAACAAACCAAATATCAAATAATACACTTGAGCATTTATATTAGTGACCCTTGCCTGTGTTACAGTCTGTAACTCAGCAAAACGAAAGCCTCGTTCCTTCCAAAACTGGATTTAGCAGCAACGGCCTGGCACAGTGACAGAGGGTTTCATACTCTCATCATTGTAATGACTCCCAAGAGTTTACTTTGGCCCGAGGAAGGAGATTCATGTGTGACTTACACCATCAATCACAACCCATCATGTCATTCCAGATCTGAAAGCCACGCAACCATTCCTTCATACCCCCACCTAAAATGTGATGCAATATAAATACAGCTATACTTTTTGGAGACGTGTTGCCACCGAAATGTACTGGACAGAATGTTTCTTCTTGGTGTTTTATAATTTAAACACGAGCGTGCTGGTTCATTGAGATCATCTTGTTGTTTTAAAGCACATTTTAAAGCTCAAGTGTGTTTTCTGCGCCTCTAGTGGCACCAAATGGGATTGCAGGCATAATGATTCTTACAAACAGGTTTCATGTGTCATTCATTGGTGAGATAATCAGATAGTTCCGTCTCAAATTCATGCCGTTAGTAGAACCAAAGTTCAATTCATGAGTAATGATAGATCACAAGTAAATGCTATACGAATATAACTTTGGGTATAATTGTATCCAAATACTGGTTTATTGCAAATTTGCAATGAATTGTTTTTTTTTCTGTGCATGGTTTGGCCAGACAATGGGTGAGTCTGTCCAAGTCTCAAAGGTAAATTCGGGCATTCTGTCTGCTGAGGTGCCACTATGACCTGATTGTGCTGGCAGTCAGGGTGTCTATGGGCTGTGACGGGTGATGACATCTAGTTTCAACACCTGTCAGATGGGTGCAAACCCCCCAGCTCTCAGCATTTGTAAAGGCAGAGAGTATTTGTGGTCACTGCTAGTGGGCTTGTGGTTGTAGAAGGAGTGACATTTGTATTATTAATGGGACCCCTGTCGAGGTTGTGAGAGGGATTTTTTGAGCATTCAAAGACTCCTGAAGTTCACAGACTCTCTCTTCAAGAATGTTTTATTGTTTTACACAATGACTTTCAGTTGGTCCCCATTGACTTGCATAGTGTTTTTTTCCCCATACTATGAAGTCAATGGGGACCAGCAACTGAAGGTGAACTATCCCTTTAAGGGCTAAGGGTTAATGCCCCTTTTTTTTTTTTTTTTTTTATAAAATACTTACAATTGCAGAAAAAAACGAAGTAATTTATAATAGTCAAATTTTTGGATGACGCAAGGACAAAAAAAAAAAAAAAAAAAAGAGTCTCACAGTGATTGAGGAACCAAAGCCAAACCAGAATGCCATAAAAACAAACCTGGATTGAATCAGCTTTTGCATGAGTGCGTGAGGCTCTTTTGAGCCGGTAAGCAACCATGCAAAACCACACAGAACTGCATTGCAACATACAAAAAACAGTCAGAATACCTTAAAAACCACATAGCAATGTCCTTGTAGCAGTTTTGCTCAAGAACATATGATATATATATATATATATATATATATATGGTGCAGATAGAAACCACACAGAATTTACTGCCTGACAGCGGAGTGACAATCTTGGGAGACAGAGTGCAGAAAAAGTTTTACTTGTTTTCAAAATACCACCAGCCTATTAGCACTAGGCCATTAGCAAAGGCCTAAATAACACACACATCCTGCATAGCATAAATCTGCCACCACTCACACACATATATAAACCCACATATGAGAATTTACTGTAAACACCCACGAACAATCCAGGACTTAAAATAATTAGACGTGTAAACCTCAGACTGTAATTACTGGAATAATGTCTGGTGGGAAAAAACACAAACACTAAGACTTGCTATGAGGCCCATATGAACCCCTCTGTGGCCACAACCTGCGCTAAGCTCTGCTGTAGTGATGGACACTCCCCCACTTGATAAATATAGCCCGCTCCCTCCTTATATCATGGCTGGAATAGCATTAGCCAGCCGTCATGCATTCGATATACAAGCCGCTTAAACACTCGCAGACTCTGTGTGAGCGGCCAACTGCAAAAGCCTGGACTCAAATCCTGCTGGAAACAAAAACGATGTGGTCGCGTGTTTTGCGTAAAAGGACAGTGAGTGAGAACTAAATATGATGTTGGAAGGTTGTTGCTCGCAGACTGTTTTAGCCGCATTGTGCTGATTGAAGCACTGACTCACGCTGTTGGTTTACCCACTCATAAGAATTCTCAGAAGGAAGAAGGAAGGGGTTTCGTCAGGGGGCAGGCAGGTTGTACACATCAGTGACCACAGGAAACTGATGCAGGAGTCATGGAAAGGTGTTTTGGGTAAACAATAAACCCATAGGAAAGAAAAACTACAAATGACACCTCATGACAACAATGAGGAGACTTTAAAATCACAATTTCACTTACCCTCATGTCATTCCTATTCTTTAAGACTTTAAATATATGTTTTGTTTTGTTTTTGGACTCCAATGTTATTCAAAATATCTCTAGAAAAATCATACAGATTTACAATGGCATGAGGGTGAGCAAACGATGACAGGAACTATAACTATAAAGATAACTATATTAGCATCCACACCAATGGTTCTGTTTATTGTAAGCGTGCACTGCTGTTTAAGGCACGGTGGATTCTGATTGGCTGTCAATGTTTTAATCAATTCCAACGATATCGTTCCTCTGTGTCACTGTCATGGCTGTGGTGTGGACTTCCCCGCTCTCATAGAATCAGAAAGGTTACTAAAACTTTCACTATAAAAATATTATTAAAATCTCCTGTGTATCTTAAAATGTACTGATAACCACCATAATACAGGTGACACAGTAGAAAGCCACATGATGAGCTTATCATAAGTTGCCTGTCCATAAAACATAGCAAATATTCTTGTACAGAAGGAGCACAGGGTCATAAACACAATACAACATCTGGGTAACACACATGATGCTACAATAAATAACAGAATTACGCATAAGAAAAATAATCAGAAACAAAACTATTTAAATATAACCATATGCGATGTGTCACACAGGAACTTCTGGGAATGTCCTTGTGCTATTTTTTTTACCATAAATTACATGTGTGACAGTATTTTACAATAACATTACATATAATGCAATCTTGAAACATTTACAGTTTTTCACCATATTTGGCAAAGCAACTTAAAGTTAACCACTTAACATGTTTTCACCATACAGTGCCCTCCACTAATATTGGCACCCTTGGTAAATATGAGCAAAGGCGGCTGTGAAGATAAATCTGCATCATTGAACTGATTTTATCTTTCATTCAAAAAATTAACAAAAATTCTCACCTTTCATTGAAGTAAAACAATTGAAAGTGGGGAGAAAATCTCATGATAAAATAAATGTTTTCTCCAATGCATGTTGGCCACAATTATTGGCACCCCCTAGAAATTGTTATGAGTAAAATATCTCATTTATCTCACAAATATCTCAGGTATATTCCCATTCATATTTAAAAAAAATTTAGCACACCAGGGTGACTAGGAGCATGAAATTGTCCAGCCATGATATCCTGGTCCACAGGATTATAAATATGAGGAACACAAAGGCCAAAATCCCTTAATCATCCATCACAAGGAGTAAAACCAAAGAATATAGTTCTGATGTGCAGAACAAGACTGTTGAGCATCACAAAATAGAAAGAGGCAGGAAGAAAAGAGTTAAAGCATTGAAAATCTCCATTTCCACCATCAGGGCAACAATTAAGAGGTTCCAATCAACTAAAGATGTTACAAATCTGCCTGGAAGAGGATGTGTGTCTATATCGTCCTAATGTACGGTGAGGAGGAGAGCTTGAGTTGTCAAAGACTCTCCAAGGACCACAGCTGGAGAATTGTAGAGATTAGTTGAGTCTTGGGGTCAGAAACCTAAAAAAAAAAATCAAACAGCCCCTACATCAGCACATGTTGGTCGGGAGAGTTTCACGAAAAATTCTCCTCGCTCATCCAAAAACAAACCTGTTTTTCTGCCGGAGGTCCTAGACATCTTGTTCAGATGCATGGCATCATGGATTCAATCAAATACCAACAGATAAAAAATCTAAACCTGACTGCCTCTGTCAGAAATCTTATAATGGGCCGTGGTTTGATCTTCCATCAGGACAATAATCCAAAACAAACATCAAAACCAACACAAAAATTGGTCACTGAGCACAAAATGAATCTTTTACCATGGCCGTCCCAGTCCTCTGACCTGAACCCTATAGAAAATGAGTGGGGTGAACTGAAGAGAAGAAGCACCAACATAGAGCTGTGAATCTGAGTGATCTGGAGAGATTCTGTATGAAGAAAATGGTCTCTGATCTCTTATCAGGTGTTCTCCAAACTCTTCAGGCATTATAAGAGAAAACTCAGAGCTGTTACCTTGGGAAAAGGACGTTGCAATAATTGGGT
Organism: Sinocyclocheilus rhinocerous; assembly: GCF_001515625.1. NCBI lineage: Eukaryota > Metazoa > Chordata > Actinopteri > Cypriniformes > Cyprinidae > Sinocyclocheilus > Sinocyclocheilus rhinocerous. The sequence goes on along the minus strand of NW_015644625.1, from coordinate 982,635 downwards.
GCCAATAATTGTGGCCAACATGAACTAGAGAAAGCATTTATTTCACAATGAGAAATTCACCCCAATGATGGGTTAGAATTTTGTGAATTTTTTGATTGAAAGATCAAAAGGATAAACAATGCAGATTTATTTTCACAGCCGCCTTTGCTCATATTTACCAAGGGTGCCAATATTAGTGGAGGGCACTGTATATGGCATGTTTTTTACTGTAGCATTTTTACAGTCATTTTCTGTAAACATTACAATTTACTGTGTAGGACTCCTGAGCTATAAAAGAAAAACTTGAATCTCAAAAATGTAAATAAAAAATCTTTTAATTTCACAACAGATGCAAATCAGGATGCATCAGTTTGTGTGGCGTGATTAATGTGGCGTGACTGGTTTGATACATCTCTGGTCTGGTAATAAATGTAATTAATTTTGCGATTGTTTAACACAGCACTTGGACTTTCACCACTAATGGCGTCATACTGACTAACTGAGTAAGCAGGGCAATATCTGCGGAAATTAGAAAGTGTTTTAAGGTGATAATGAAGTGATTTGTCAACATTTGTGTGGACATGATAAGGAGAGAGGGAAAGAGGGAAGAAGTGAAAGACACAGAATAGAAACAGAAAAAGAAAACAAAAAGCAAATTTCCCTAACAATAACTAGTGATGTGTTTGAAGTGAGTTGATCTCACTGTAAATGCTGTCATGTCACAGGAATTCTTAGTGTTGTCATCACTCCAAGAGCATCGCCTACGCTGCATTGGCTATCACCACTATTTCTGTTTACTATTAAAAGTCAAAAGATTATTTATCGATCACTGTCCTTATCAATCTGTCTCACCCGAATGCATCCTCAAAATTAGACTTTGAGAGAAACCAGTCACATGCAGCATGCCACCGTGACCTGCTCTTTCAGCTCAAGCATTTGACTTTACATTTCTCACATGCCTTTGTGTTGCTTCATGGTGTCACCACAGAATCTCAAAGCCTTCCCCAGCATTCCTTGGGGCTGTGTTGATCAAATGCCATACTGACATCAAAGTGAGGGAGTGGGCATCAACAATAAGCAGTTTATTATTGCAGGAGGTAGGAAGAGATACCAAAAAGAAATGCGTCTGTCATGCTTTCCGAGATTATCGGCTCCCTACTGATAAGGGTTTTGTAGTAGAAACCAATCGTGGGCATCTCTAAGAATAACTAGCGGTGAAACATGTCACCATAAGGCAATGAAATCGCAAATACAGCAATTCTGAAGCGCTGTATATGCTCACTTACATATGGTTGTGATCAGACACTAAAACAAATTACTTATTAAAAATCCAGACACCCTCATTTGTATTTGTAAAACATACAACTGCATGGGGATGTGACACATCAAGGTTCTTGAGAAAGGGTGATATCATAGATGAAGTCAGTATTTTGGATACACTGATCCAGAAGTAAAAGGGAGACATATTTTTACCCATAAGTCACCATCAATGTGACACACTCGGCTATTTTTTGTGTCCAGTCTCCTGTTCTGCAGTCTTTCTGGAACTATAATGTCAGTCTGACCTTGTGTTTTCATTTAATATATAACTAAATCCAATAATGTGAAAATCCAGCCGTGCTGGGAAGGGGAATCCCCTCATCTGAACTGTGTCACTGGAAACAGGGTTTCACTTTTCACATGTGAATGTTACAAACACTGAATGATTAAAACCTCCTGCTTCACAAGCCATTTCCTTTTCATTTTATGTGAGTTTTACAAGGGAATTAAGGAAAATATTTGCCTCTCCTTATCTTGTTGCCATAACACACACATACAGTAGCTTAATTTCCCCTCACCTTTGTCCTGTAATTGTTGATAGTTTAGTGGTTTTATTCTCTCAACACACACAGAGGCTCTCTAGGGGCGACGTCTCACTGCGAATTCCTTCCATCCTTCAAGTTTCAGGCCTCAGTGAGAGTCCAGTGTCCTGTGGAAAAGACATACCGAAAGAAGTGCTTAAGTGCTTAGGTCATCAAGTAACATTCAAAATATGTTCCTTATGTTCTCCAGGAAAGGGAAAGTAAAAAAAAAAAAAAAAAAAAAAGCAAGTGGTAATTTATTTATTTATTTTATTTTCCTTTATTTTATATTTTATTCTTACTTTATTTTACAGATACCTCATGTATTTGAAGATACATAGATATAATTGTATTTGCATTATATGACAAATATTAAATATTATATTAAAACAGTGGCTCAGAAAAGAAAAATGGAATGCAAATACAATGAAATTCAGACGTTTTTATGTGTGACTTATATGTCCAAAAACGTTTGGGGCCACTGTGTATGTGACTGTGGTTAATAAGTCAATGTCTGCAAACAGGAATTTAAAAAATGCCTGACGTAATAAAATAGCTCTTCAGTGAAATATAGGCAGGTGAAGCTTCTTCTCTCAGTTGTGTATGTTTGTGGGTGTGACTGCACCACCTGCTGGTACCTCAGCAAACAGTCTGTTCTCCGCCCTCTGGGGTTTGGCCTGCAAACGGAAGCATTGTTTGGTTCAGTTGTTGCTATATGTGACATGACTCGACCGGAAGGGCAGCAGAAATACGTTTCCTAATCTAACCTGCGTACCTGATCCATCATCCTGCAGGTACACAGACTTCATTCAACCTGCAGGCAAGTTCATTCATGCCTGCACTTCTTGTTGATGTCATCCCCGGAATGCGTCCATATATGGTCTGTCCTTCAAAGCAGAACATGGTACAAGACAAAGTTAACATTTCTGCTCTGTTTATGAGTATGTGAGTAATGAGCTATTATGTAGCAATAGCATTTACTCACCTCACAAGGGCAACTGAACTCCTCTAAGTAGCTGCTTCCTTATGGTTATTTTGCCTGAAAAAAAAAAAAATCAAAGCGACTAATGCTACAAAAATGTAAGGGACACCCCTTCCTGCAGCAACCTATGGTTAAGTGCCATGCTGAAGGAGTCAGCTGTGATAAGGGTTAAGGGTTAATCCTTAATCTCACCTGGGGGGATTTAGACCTTAATCTTTGTTAAAACTTAATTTAAAAATATTAATTTTTATATTTGTGAAGTGGAATAAAGATTTCCTACTAAGATTTGAACAAATACACAGTGCCACTTTATTATACAGTAAAAAATATTAGTTGTGAATAAATTGGAGTACAGTTTACAAGAAAATACTATAACTACTAATATTACAAAACATTTAATTCAGTGTGATTTGTTGTTTTTTTTGTAATTGTTTGAAAGAAAGAAAAAAAAGGTCCTACATTTACTTTCAAACAATTTTCACTCAGAAATTGCTAGTGAATTTTACACATGGTGTGCATGGTACTTCAGTGTACTTCTAAAAAATTTGTCAAACGCAGTATTCTAGTCAAATATTTTATGACCACCAAATTGAATAAGTTAAGTTAATATTTCATGTCCATCTACTTATCTACTTATATAATAAATGTAAAATAACCACACTAAATAACCGAAATTATATATAACTGTATTTGTAAAATATAACTGGATTTGTTTCAATGAAGGGAAGGTTTGTCAAGACAAACTATAAATTATTGCATTACAAAGTTTTACCTGAAAATTTATAAAGTTTTGAAGGGTTTATAGACCTTACAGACAAACAGTCGTCTCAGCCTCATGGCACACAAAATTGGAAACACTTCAGGAGTTTCGAAGTCGTCGGATTGGTTGAATTATACAGGATTTCCTGGAGACGTGTTTGTCGAGTTCTTTAACTTTCTGCCTGGAAACAAAGATGCCATGGTGCCAAACCCCCTCACGAAGAAGAAAGCCATTGTGTTTACAACTGTGAGAATGAGCGCTTATCAGGATCAACTAAATGCTGCATTTTTGAAAGTATGTGAAACATGTAAAGTTCAGGCATAGACTCTTGAAAAACGCGATTGGTTGCTTTATCTGTCAGTCTTATGGCCTCTTGAGTGGTCCTTGGCCATTCAAAGTGGCCAAGGTTCCCAGACCTTCTGCCGTCAGTCTGAAGCACTGGCTACAAGACTAGACAAGCAGATGTTTATTTGAAATGTGAGCTACAGGAATTTGTACTTAAAATTGCGTATTCTTCTTTATATTTCTATAAAATTATAGGGGAAGAACACTTCATTTCCCATTCCCTGTTGAATTTCTCTAAATTATAATTCAATAAATTCCTCTTCCTTTAATTCAAATTCAACTTTCGTTGGGATTTTGCCAAATTCCAACTCATGTTTTGAAAGGGACTCCAACTCTTCAATTCTGAATTTTGACTGACCCTGATTTACAGTCATTATCACACACAAACCTTCAGAAAGATACGGAATGGCCAGCTGTTCGAGATTAGCCCTTACATAATGTGAAATGGTATATTTAAGTTGTTGTGTCTATAAGTTCTCTGACTCATCATGGAACAGCACATAAGGATACGTTTATGTAAAGATCAGTCTAGGGCTGCAACAACTAATCGATAAAATCGATTATTATCGATAATGAAAATAATCGACAACGATTCTCATTATCGATTAGTCGGGTCTGCCCACGGTGCACGTCCAACTCCAGCAAGAATGCAAGCTGTTATGGAAGGCATAGGAGGACATTCTTGTTAATATGTGAATAAATACTAGCCTACTTAGTTTGATATTTGCCCAATAAATGACAATAACATTTTTAGATTTAAACAATTTTTTTGACAGATTCCTAAAATATTTGTGTTTTATCTTTATTATGATGTGTGTCTAATAAATTGTTAAGCACTATTTTCATAGCATTCAGTTGACACGTTTGTTTAAAGGACATTGGGCAGAATGTGGAAGTGTTTTTTGTCAAAAAAAGAAAGAAATGAGAAGATCCGATTAATCGATTAATCGGAAAAACAATCGGTCAACTAATCGATTATCAAAATAATCGTTAGTTGCAGCCCTAGATCAGTCCTTGCCCTAAGACATTCTTGTTTTAATTTCCACTCTACTCCCCTTGTCTGTCTGCTCAGAGGACCCTGAATGAAGTCATGGGCAGACTTGAATATCTTTGTGTTTTCAGTCAAACACCCCACAAACAGAGTCAAGGCCCTCTCCCCCACAAAGCTGTCTGCCCACACAGACACTTCCATCAGCCTTTCTTACAGTATGATCAGACGGGTCAGGAAATCAAATTCAGTCATTTATGGGTGCGGCTGCAATTTGGGAGTAGGGAGAAGACTGTTTGCTTGAATAAGTGGAAACATTTCCACAAAACGTCACAGCTTAGACCATGGTGGTCCATTATGTCACATCGGCCATGTTGAACAACCAAATAAAAGAAACACCCAGAATAGTTCACACCAGTCAAAACAAGTGCTACTTAGCTAACAGAATGATCCCAGAGTTGATGGAAATACATAAAAAGTGGCCATATTATCCATTTACAGCTGGATCTAATTGAATTACGACTTATTATTAGAATGGCTATAACATTAGGCCAGCATTTGTTTCTTTCTCTTACACAAAGTACACCACATCATATTCATTCACATCCTTAAAAGAAAGCATTAGACAGGATGTTAGACCTTGTCCACTAGGTGTCATCCTGAGATAAAACGACAGCTCAGCAGTGTCCCTATTCTCTAAGTGGGTCATCTTGTATTACAGTATGTTGTGGCTAGCAAATGTGGTTCTCCCAAACTGGATGCAATGTGATTTACCAAAATGGAAACTCTTCTTTTACATCTGGGCTTAATACTGTTACACAAAATGTGACAAAAAAAGATATGCGGTAGACATAATATTTTACATTGTGGTCATATAATTAAAGCAGTAATTACAGAAGTTGAAGTATACAGCTTTTAGCTTTACGCTTACTGAAATAAGTCATATGTTGCAGTTAACATTCAATGAAGAAAAAAGACTGAGACTTTGATTTTGCAGACAGATATCTTTAATGGGGTGTATCTATGTGTAAAAAAATAGCAAATGGCAATCTTCTGAAGATAGAAAGTGAAAAGAAAAACTGTGATTTTAATACTCACGAACTGGTAGATCTTGCTCATCCACATTCTTTACATTTATCCAAATGTACAGCATCTACTTGCATGTCCCAGTGCACATCAAAGGTGTTGCACCAAGCAATTACGCCATGTCATATTATGTATTTGATAAATAATGTCACTTAGAGGTGAAAATGCCAAACACATTATTGCAGCAAAATAAATCCCTTCAGAAACATAACTATTAAGGGTGTTAAAAGAAGACACTGTTTATTAAACCCTTAAACCCTGACAGCTATTGCAAGATAAGGCCTACCATTGCATAAGCCTGGACTATACAAGGAAAGTTAAGGATTTGTTCAAATGATAAACTGAAATTATATCAGACAATGACAAGCATGATATGTCAATGTCAGAAAAAAAAAGTTTTGGGTCTTCTTGAGGAGACTTTTAGAGTAAAAGTTTAAATGAAATGAGCAGAACAAATATTGTTTCAATCTTAGTCTTGTAACTGAGTAGCTACAACTTTTGACAAGACATTTTACGTTTTTATATCCCACTTAACCCTTAAATGCATACCTTCACTCATAATTACCGCAGGCATAAAACAAACGAATATCATCAGCAAAAATTTAAGTGGTTTGAATGGCTTTACTGCAGAGGAATTACTATTCGCAATGAAATCTAAATGTCACTGTCATTTGATGCTGTACGAAATATGCTTTATTTTTCTTCTGTAATTGTTCTTAAAATATCAAGAGAGTTTTTTGCTATTGCAGCAGTTAGAGATCCATCCGTGCTGGATATATAGGTCCGGGTCGCTAAAGACCCGAATATGTAATAATGATTGGCGAAACATTCATGCATTTAAGGGTTAAATTAAAAATGCTGCCAACTAGAACAGATTTCAAATGTAAACAGACCACATGTATCCACTGATGTTTCATGCTCTTCGTCCCCCTGAAGGAGGCATGCTTGATGGCTTGTGGTAGCAATCTGAAGGGGCTGCATTTGGGCTTGCATTCATCCCAGTGGCGATGTAATACATGCTCTCTAGATAGCTTTGATCCAGCGATGACAGGCCTTTTGGTTCATTTTTTGGCATCTGGCTTGCAGGGCTTCCATACCTTAAGGAAGTCTGGTGAAGTGTGGTGGGCACAGGAGGTGGCTCCGGATGGCGAACTTGCGGGGCAGTACCTGAGATTGCTGGGTAAGATGGCACTGCATAAGGCAGGTGCCAGGACTGTGGTGCATACAACCCAGGACTGTGCAAAGAGGAGTAGGGCGGTGCAGCTGGTGGATATAGCCCTGAATGGGACATTGCCTGATGTGGTATGAGAACTTCTACATACTGGCCCAATTCAGGATCAAACAGCATTTTTCTGAGTGGCTGCATTGGTACCTCAATGTAGAAGTATTTGCCAGTCTCAGGATCAAGAAGGACACGACGAGGACCTTGGCCACAGCTGAGCCCACTTGCATTCTCTGGATACAATACACCAGCTCCACCTGGACCTTCATTTGCATAATCATGGCCAAAAGATGGTGGCAAATCTTGAGGATTAAACAACTGAGGCCTGGGATCCAGAGTAGACATGTTAGCTGAATGAGAATACTCATGATAGGGAGCAGGACCTGCTGCCTGAGGTGAAGGGTGACTGGCTGAGAGTCTATCTGCATGCAGCCCAGAAGCTAGTGGATGGTCATCACCATAGGATTGTGAGTTTGAAACAGGGCAAGCTTGTGGGTTGTGTAGAGGCTGAATCAAAGCTGAGGCATGAGGTATTGTAGTATTGGAGACTGGTAGACCATCTGGTCTGCACTGATGAGGACGTACTTGAGCTTGCGGAGGAGCAGCGGGACAGGTAAGGACTTGGCCTGGAGACCGAGAGGCTGCTGGTACCCGTTCCTGTGGACTGTTGTTGGGATGTCCTTGATGCGAATGAGAACTTGGCGTGCAGGAGCAAGAAGATTGCTTAGTTGTTGGATGATACCTGCATGACCTATGTGGGGGTAAGTCTGAGAGCCGTAGCGGGCTGAAACTCTCCCGCTCATCATAGCTGGGAGGATCATCTAAAGCGTAGAAAAGATAGTCATCTGTGTGAAAACGATTATTAGATGACGCTCTTGTCACAGATGGTGTGTGGTTAAGGGCTTGTGGTCCTGATGAGTTAGAAGCAAAGGAACTATCTAGCATTGACTGGGGTGACTGGTCTTGACTGAATGATGGGGTCTGCTGCTGGCAAGTGCTGGTTGTTTGCAAGAAAGTAGAAGATTGCTGTTGATCCAGACTGGCCAGTGTCTTTGTGGTGGATTTTTGCACAACACTTGGAGTTGTTGTGACTGGGATGGATGGTGGTTTGCAGCTTGATACAGCTGATACAGCCAGTCTTTTTGTATCTCTTGATGAAGTCTCGTTTGGTTGATCCTTGTGTGTCACTGTTGATGGGGTTTCATTTTTCTTTGATTCACTACTTAATATTGTTTGCGGTTTAATAACAGACAATGCTTGAGAATCTGCTTTTGATGGGTCACTTGACACTGACTTAATTTCTGCAAATGACTGTTTATAGCTAGGTTTTGGTGGTACAAATGGCTTTAGTCTATCAGTGGATATTGATCTCACTTGTATGGGTAACTCAATCTCTTTTGATGCATTCACTGGCGTGGCATTATTTTTTGTACTGCCTGAGAAAGACCTCACCTCTGGCTTGCCAGATGTTGCTAAATAAGTTGGAATTTGTGTCATAGTTGTGGTGGCAGTTTTCTTTTTTTCTTGTTCCTTTGTTGAAGGTTCTTCTGTCAGTGTTCCCTTGGGACTCTCACTTGGTTGAGATGTTCTTGACGAATTGTTGACTAAAGCTGTTGGATTGCAAGGCAATAATGTATTTTCTGCCTTTACTTGTACTTCACTTGAAATGCTTTCTGATAAACACGCCTGTACAGGTACCTCAAGCCTGTTGACATGTTTAGCTGTAGCACTTGCACCTTCAGTGAGAACATCACACATTCCAATGTCAGCCTGCATCCCTTTTTCTTTCAGTAGCATGGATACGGAGTGGCTGCTGCTTGCAGCTGTCATTTGAGTAGAGTCTAGGATTGTAGGGGAAACAGTCTTTGTCTTGGATGTGCAATCCGGTACAACCACCAACGCAGAAACTTCTCGCTCCTTACTTGGGGGTCTAGGGGGCATCTTAGAACTCTGATCACAGTGAATGTAAGATCTTTTATTGATACTTTCTGATTCACGTAATCCATCTGTGGTTGTAGAGTGAGAATATGGTGCTTTTTGTTTTGACTCAGTCTTTGGCGAAGAGCCTTTGGATGTTATTTCAGTGATGTCAGCATCTCTTTTTGTCTCTGCGCACACCCATGGTTGTGATATTTTTGATATGTCAACAGGCAGTTTTTCATCATGACAGTGGATTGCTTTGCTGCCTGATGTTTGTTTGTCCTTCCAACTGATGGCTTTACATTCAATGTGCAAGGCTGGAGGAGTTTGCGGCGGCTTCTCTCTTTTCCCTTGAATCACTGTCTCTTCTGCAGTAGATGTTGAATTTGATGCTTTGAAAGACAGGTTGTATGTGTTTTTCACTAACTTCCTCACATCCCTAACTCTATGTATAACAGATTTTTTGTTGCTGTCATCATCGTCTTCTGTCTCTAAAACTTTAGTAGATTTGGTGCTTAAATCTTCTGCAGCTTTCTCCATTGCCTGAGATTCAGATATTTCTCTGGACTGTTCCAAGTCAGGGGACAAAGACACTTTCAGAGAAGATGTCTTTTTTCCTTTGATAGAAGGTTTCAAAGTTATCTCTGGGGTTTTCGACATAAATACACTCTTTCCAGCCAGTTGTTCCTGGTTTTCCGGTGTCATCTGGCGCTTTCTTATGTCTCTGGTTGTCATTCTGTTCTGCATGCTTATTGCTGGTGTAGCAATAACAGGACTTGTGTTACTGATACTGGCATTTGCTGAGTCACTTTTGTACTTCTCTTCAAGGTTGCTACCTCCTCCCTCTTTCCTATCACTCTTGCTGTTTTTTATTTTGTCATCAACTTGTGGAGGGGCCACTATAGGCTTGGTTTCTTCCCTTGCAATGTTGCCAGCTACCTGAGCTTTCCCATTGTTAAAGAACGCAGGTCTTAAGAATGGCTTTGGAGGAACTTTTGGAGCACACTTCTTCGGCTGACGATGTGAAATTCTCTCCTCTCCGACAGCAAAATCTTCAGATGAAAGAGTACATTCAGAATGCTGGCTAGAACTTAAACTATGTTTCTCCATGGTACGTGGTACACCATCAAAAGAACTGGGGCTGACATCAGGATGTTTGTTTTTATCTCCAGAAGGACTTGGGCCTGTACTTTTTGGTGTCTCTTTCTGCACATCCTGCATTTTCTTTGACAGTACACTCTTGATAATGCAAGATGCCATTTGTGTCTTAGGGGAGCCATCATCTAAAGACACAGACTTCTGCAAGGTCTTTTTCCTGTCATTTTGTGGTGAATCTGGCATCTCCTTGGAAACTTCCTCTTGCACAAAAGCTGGCGTGCTATGTTGACGAACAAGTGCGTCTTTTGAGCGTCTATATGTGGAGGGTGAATACAAAATATTTTCATTGTTTCCTTTATGTTTTGATTCATTTGTGTTCCGCCTTAACAGCTGGATTTGCCTTTTAGGTACTGTCCTCTTTCCTCTACTGGACTCTTCCTTGATCTCTAATGCAACATCCACACACTCAAAACTCCCCATTTCAAAGCGTTTGTTTGGGTCCAGGCCGTCACGGGGTAAAAAAGACGAACCATCATTTTCATGTAACGCTGAGCCACGTAAATCTGCGTAGGTCATCCATGCAACAGCACCAGGGCTGTCTACAGTCGATGGCTGTGAAACATTTGTAGAGGACCTGTGGCTTGAATTGTACACATCCAAATAATCCACCTGAGGACTAGATAGGCTTCTGAAGGCCAGATCTGTAAACCACTTTACTTCATTGTCTGCTTCATCAAATTCACTTCCCATGCTGGAGGTCTCACCAGAACATTCAGGAAGAAGAAAGCCTGCACTGCTGTATTTACCCTGGGCAGCTGACAGGAGCCTCCTGGCACCACCCTTGTTCTCTTGTTGTGAGCCCTGAGCTCTGAGCTGACTCTGTTGCTGCAAAGTTGTTGGGTGCGACTCAAAATAACAGCGAGCTGGAATTCCCGACTTTGGGTCTCGACTTGAGAGAGCTGGGCTGTGGCCTGCAAGCCCTTTTCTATTCCTGGCACTGAATGACAGCTCAACCTGTTCCCCTCTGTAACTACTCTCTCCCATAGTCTCCTCCCCCTCTCCCTCCTTCTTTCCACTTTCCTCTTTTTCCCTGTATGGCTGCCTGTCAAATTCACCACCCTTGTCCCTACTGATAACCCCTGGGCTTTCTCTTAATGCTACAGGCACTTGACTAAGCCTCTTGTCACTGCTTGGGGAATCATTTTTCAACATTTCTGTTCCCTTGTTCCTATCAAAAACCTCAACATGGCATTGTTTCTTCTCTACAGATGCCACTGGCTTTGGTAGAGATGCATCCCATGGACACGGGGAGGTTGGTGTTCCACAGAATGTTAAATCAGTTGTGTTGTCAGTGACAATTTCTTGACTTTTCTCAATTTTTATTGTGGACGATCCAGAATCTGAGGTTTTAGAGATTGAATCTTGTAGTATCTGAACTGGTGGTCCACTGCCTTTACATTCATCTGGGACAAATGCAAGGCTTTTGAGGGTCTTTGTGTCAGCATGGTCATCAAAACAATCAAAACGGTCTATTGGGTTAGAGAAGGGATGACTAACTCCATCACAGATTATGGATAAACTCTGATTTTCTGCCTTTCCAAGAGTGATGGAAGGCTCAGGTTCGAGATCAGAGGATAGTGTTGTTTGTTTGGTATGGTCTGATGTAGCTGATGAGGGCCTTGATCTACTCTCTGGTGTTGGCAAAAGTTTCCTTGAGCTAGGTAAGACAGAGGTGTCATTTCCAAAAAGATAGCTGGAAGTTTCAGAAGAGTTGCCACAGACATTTGTTTCTACTGCAGGTGATTGTGCTAAATCTTCGGTTGGTATAACATTATATGTGATGCCTGAGGATTTTGTATTTTGTGGCAGAATACTATATGATATTGTTTTGATTTCAGGTGAGCAGGTAACTGATCTCAATTCCAGTGAAGGGGCTGGGGATCTGGGCTCTGGTGTAAGGTAATTTTCTCTGCTGTTTGGAGTGGAGGTAATGCTCCTTAACGCAGGTGTGGAATCTCTACTGCATGTTGGTGCTGCTGTGTAATCAGTTCCAGTGATGGCAGAAGAGGATGGTAGGTCATTAGGTTCCACTGAAAAAAACATTCTCTTATTTGTAGGTGATGGGCTGATGGTATAACCCATCATTATTTCAGGTTCTGGTGAGTGAGCTGGAATGGAGTGATTAGAAGAGGAGTGCGTATCACTGTGATCACAGGGGGAAGATGTTGAGGCATCAGGTTCAGTTGAATAAACCCGTCTCTCATTTGTAGGTGATGGACTGATGTTGTAACATGGAGACGAGTGAATAATTACTGGTTCTGAGTGATCAGGAGAAGAGCAAATATCCCTGTATTCAATCCGTGTGACTGCAGGGAAGGATGGTGAGTCTTCAGGTTCAGTCGAAGAAACGATTCTCTCATTTGTAGGTGATGGGCTGATGGTGTAACCCACAGGGGAGTGAATCATTACTTGTTCTGGTGAGTGAGCAGATGCTGAGTGATGAGGAGAAGAGCAGGTTTCATTGATCTCAGGTGATACAGGGGAGGATGGTGAGTCTTCAGGTTCGACTGAAGAACATATTTTCTCATATGTTGGTGATGGACTGATGGTGTAACCTACAGGGGAGTGAATCAGTACTGGTTCTTGTGAGTGAGCAGGTGCTGAGTGATCAGGAGAAGAGCAGGTTTCATTGAACTCAGGTGATTCCAGTTTTTCTCTTCCATCTATGGATGAATATACCAGTCCTCTTGTTTCAGTAGAAATGTCAGACACAGTTAGGGAATCTATTTCCACATTATCACTGGTAGGCAGTGTAGATACAGATAAAGTAGCACCATAAGTGTCCTCCAAGTCTGGAGTCTCCGATGTGTTCCTAACTTGAGTTGGACACAAATTCAGCAGCTCAGGTGAAGATCTACCTGTGGATGCAGGTGTGGAGGTAGTTTCCCTGATTACAGGGGAGGTGGAGGTCAATCTGGGTTCTGGCATGACACTGGATATGGGTAGAAAGTTAATATCTCTGTTTGAAGGTGAAGTAGACATTTCCTGCATAAGGCTGCAATCTGTTGGAGAAGGCTTTGACAGTTCTGATGCAGAGCCACTGTTCATCGTCCCTTGCACAGAAAGAATGTTTTGCTCTCGTGGACTACAATAGATCATGCTCTTTTTGTCCTCAGAAGACATAACAACATTTTGTTCAAGTGGAGATACTGCCAAAGATTCACAGTCTGACTCAAATATTTGTTTATCTAAAACTGGGCTTGTGCTTATATGTTGAGGTGTTTTAATAATTCCTTCTTGCTCAAAAACAGCAGGTTCTTTCTCTTCTGAAGAGCAGGATGTAGGATTAGAAGGTTTCTTTGCCGGATTAATCAGGGTGGTAGCTGGTGTTGAATTCACATACTGTGGTTCAGATGCATTTGTGATTGCCATTTCATTCACTGGGGTAGTGATTACTGACACTTGGGATTCTTCCCAGTTATCTGTATGTGAAAGGTCATTACTATTGACTTTGGATGCAGGTGGTGTGCTGTCTAGTTGGTTAAGTCCATTTTTGGAATCAGACAAGATGGGTGATTTAGTTGGTGGTGAACGTGATTCCCTGGTCTCAGATGTGGAAAAATCTGGTGTATTTTCTGGAGAAGGTGTGTTGTAAGTGACTTCAGCGTTGTCGCTTAAGTCAGATCCATTGGCAGTGTGGTAAGATCCTAAAGAGTCATTGGCATCATCTACTGGAAAAGACTGATCCACTTCCCTCCTGATAAATGTGGCAGAGGCTGGGCTACTGGAAAGTGACGGAGACTCGCCATCATCCCCAAAAATGTCACACAGGCAGGTTGTTTCAGATATGGCATTATGATGGCTGGGGATTGAAGTGATGTCAAAGATCTCCACACGATTTGGCCCTTCATGACTCTGCAGGTTGAACGTGTGTGGAGCACTGCGAAGAAACGAGTAGCTGTCGCCCTCTAAAACCCAGCGTTCCATTTCTTCACTTCAGATACCACAGACATTGGGTTGTCTCACTTGAGCCTTTTATAAATGCATGAGCTGGTCACTCATCAGTTGTTGAATGCTTTCAGACCTGAAACATCAAAAGAAACAATCATGAAAAATTGTTACTATAGGAATTAAATAATTCTCATGACAAATCCTAAAATTTCTATATAAAATATTTTCTTGTTAGCTTTATACAAAGTTTCTAAAAGCGACTGTCTATCAGAAATTATAGCTACTTGAAACAAATGTGTCTCTTACAAATAAAATAGTTTACAGTTTGCTTATACAAAATTATAATAATAATAGTAATCGTAAACAGGATTACTCTTATGACTACTGATAGATATAAATCAAAGAAAACTTACTGATGCAAAAATATATACAGTAACTTTGCCGGTGTTAAACGTGTTACAACACACATGCAGAAATCAAAGTTCACATAAAAGTCATCAGATATGATACTTGCCTTTTTTTTTTGCTGTTTTCCATGTGGCCAGTTTGAATGAAACAACCCCTCCAGAGAACATTCACAGGGGACAGTTATGCACTGTACCATGAGCTGTGAATGAGGCTCCAACTGGGGGGTCCAGGTTTCCTGTGAGTGCCAAACTGACCGTTTATCATCACAGGCCACTCAGTGCACAGATATGTCCAGCCCCTCAAGCGAAGTCCAAAAAATGCTATGACTCCTGTACCATTAGCCCTGTCTGAGCTCACAGAGCCCAGCTATTTCTAACATTAATTGACACCACTTTTTTTTAAAAAGAGACACAAGCATGCACAAAAAAAGTACAGGATGAACCTGACCTGAAGCTTTTTTAATCATGCTTGGACATAGGTGCATGTCTCTGCCAAGCTTAATAGGGTGTTACAGCTAGGAGCAGGTGCTGCAATAGGATAGACGGAGTCTGTGAGTGGAATCTGACACACTTAGGCCAAGACAGTCATAGGGGCTCACTAATTTTAGACCTCTTCTATCAGGGGAAACTTTGCTTTGAGAGGCTGCCTAGAGACGATAGAGCAGTAGTTTTCAAACCTGTCCATGAAGTACCCCCATCACTGCACATTTTGTATGTCTCCCTATTCTGACACACCCACTTCAGGTCTTGCAGTCTCCACTAATGAGCTGATGAGTTGAATCAGGTGTGACACGTAGATGAGGGAGACATACAAAATGTGCAGGGCTGGGGGTACTCCAGGACAGGTTTGAGAACCACTGCGATAAGAGGACACAAAATGGCAGTTTTACAAAGTACACACCAACTGAACTTTAGTATTAGATTGCAACATCCAGCTCTTGAAAACTCTTCCTTATACCTAAAGAGTATATAAATGAAGACTACAGCATAGGTAATTCAACCTAAAGAGCTGCAATAAGTTTTTTTTTTCTTTTATAAACAGAAGTTTGGGAAAGTGATTCTTTGCTTTTAGCTTGAAAATGCTGACGATTGAAAATTATTTCAATAAAAAAAAAATGCATAAAATATAACCTAATGACCACTTGAACTTCTTGAGCTATCTTCTTTCCACAGTGTACTGCCCTTTGTTCAGTGCATCAAAGTATATTTATTTCACGTGGTTACAAACTAGTCCATCGTCTTATGGGGAAAGAATGCTGAGCACCTTTGCGATGCGGGTATTTAGTGTTCACACCACACTACTGACAGAAATCCAAAAGCACAGCAGCTTGACAATACCAAGAATAGGCCTTTGAACAGCTCATGGACAGTCAAAACAGAATTCTGAATGACCATGAATTAAAGCTACAGACCTGCATTCTCATGGAGCCACCTGACATTTAAGACCTTTGACTGAAAGGTTGTGTGCTTTTACAGAGCAGAAACAGGATTAATTGCAGACGGCAGCACAAAAAAAAGGTGTTATTTGTCTCTAGCACACTGTTATCTAGCACACTGTACATAAATATGCTTGCAGAAATCCCCCTGCAGAAACATGACACATTTCTATCTTGAGCTCAGTGTATTTAGATATTCTATTTTTTGACAAATATGCAGTGGGCAGAAACTGCCCCACAAATAAAACATGCTTAGGAGGTCACTTGACCATTTGTATACAAAACACCACGTAACCTTGTAGATACGCCACTAACTCTATAATATATGTAGTGCAGGAAACTCTGATTTTGTCCTTATTTGGAGATAACAGACTAACTGAAAAAATTATCGCATAGTAAAAAGTCTATTTAAATGCACTGAATCTAATACTGCTACTATTGCCTTAGTAATTTCCTGGATAACATCATGACTCAATCTAACAAAGCATATTCGCTTACTACTGTCCAACTGCACAGCAGTTTTATATGAGGTTAAAGGCACACTCAAAAAAAAGTAAAAAAAAATAAAAGACCATCAGTCCTTGTCTTCCCATGAACCCTTCTCAAAGTGATCTGTGGGTGTTCGGTTTATCTCAATTATTTCAATTTCTATTTTTTGATGTCAGAGTATAATCAACTCTGTTAATAAATAATGTAGCGTAATTGTTCTAACAAAAAATGTGTTGTTTTTATTTAGAAGATTTTTTTCTTAGAAACAGATATTCTACTTTAATGCTTTCAAAAGTTCAATCTCCGGTTTTTGGTTTTGAGGTCAGAAGGAGATCCTCTCCAACAGCTAATGTAGTTCAATTTCACAAGCTGAAAGAAAAAAAGCATTATTACTTAATGATTTCTTAAAATCCAGTTATCATCAATCTGCACCGTACAATATCAAATGCATACAAAGGAATATTGTAAGATTACTGGACGTCTTTTACATTTTTACATAATAACAGTACATGGAAAAGAAACAAATCTTATTTTATCAGTAAAACTTGATGAGCTAGCTGTGAAAGTGACTCACGTGAGGGTTTCAGTCTTTGTGCTCGAGAGAAATAGCACGGTGCTAACATCCCAGCAGCATCTGCAGGGGTCAAGAGTACGCCATTCTCTGACCAGAAGAACTGAATCCCATCTAAACACCAACCAGAAGGGAGAGGGATCATTACAACTTCAGCTCTAACATTGTTAAACCTATTCAACTTTAAACTGGTTTTAAAAATGTTTTCTTAATACCTGACATAGCTTTCGCAACATCAATATACACAGCTAGATCGCAACTCTGTCTCATTCCTAAAAACAGAAAAGAGACCATTTACAACTGTAAATAACCAAATAATGTATTTAAATTATATTTAAAAATCACATTCACATATTTTGTACACATATTCTTGGTCTGGACTGCTTTCTGCTATCCTAGTTTTACCATTAAAATAAAATAAAATAAAATAAAATAAAGACCTCTATAAATGAATTTAATCTGAAAGTCACTCACCACTGATGACTCCGCCCTCTCCAGGAAGCCCAGGCGCCAGGTGTATGTGAGTTCTGTTCATTCTGCTGATGCCCTGACTGCGGATTGAGGGCCAGTGTTTCATATATGAGCCATGAACAGCTTCTCTTGGATAGTCTGGGTCATCAAGTGCTACTGCTCTCAGCTCCAGATCTGTAACCTGAATGATACACATTATGTAACAACATTTATCAAAGTATATGTAAACTTGTGTCAAGCAAATGCTCCAGTGACCATGTCCAATTTTCAAATCTATTTTTCTACTGTAGTCTTTGCATGACCTCTGATCCAAACTGACCTTCACTGAGTGGCCCTGATTGGCTCGTATCTGAAGACGACCATCCTCAGGGTGGTTGCAAAGCTTGAATCGCTGTTTGTCGTTGGTGGCCACCACTCGCTCCACATCCTCCAGTGAAAACGAGCGGAACTGCTGATGAGCGAGAAGTTCCTCCACAAACACAAAACCATCTGTGGACAAGGACACATAATTGCAGACAGACAAAAGGGATGATTAAAAAAAACTAAATCCAAGGAATTATAATTTATGAATGAACCATTTGTTTTCTTGTCCAACAACAACAGTAATCATCCTCCGCTCACAAGCAATTACACAAAATACCTACATAACTTTGTAAGCAGACAGGGTGGGTGTTCTCATGTGGGTGTACAATCCTTATCATCAATCATACACTACATATCATCTCACCCGAGTTCATCTGCAGACCCGTCTTATTGGCACCGTGACGTAATGCATAAGACAGAGATTTAGACAGACACACATCTCTGTTCTGAAAAACGCAAAATAGAAATATAACATAATTCATAACAGCGCACAGAGGCTTTCAAAACTTTAACACAGTAAATGGGTAATTACACAAAATATCGCTATTATCCTACATTTCACACTTCTCCACACAGGAGATGTTGTGACCTGCTATACTTGTAACTGTTTTAAAAAGCATTTTGTTTTTCATAATGAAATTCATATTAGTTATTTTATATTTTCGATGAACTTATATTGATACAAATACATTTTAAACTAAAATCTTGATTTTTGAACAAAACATAAAATTAACAAAATGACAAAAACTGTTTAAATAAGAACTCGTAGTACATAATTATGGTAAAATTGTGATTGCCATGATTGGACACAGGAAGTGATTACACAGCAGCACCAACATGCAGTAGAGATTCCACACCTGCGTTAAGCAGCATTACCTCCACTCCAAACAGCAGAGAAAATGACCTTACACCAGAGCCCAATTCCCCAGCCCCTTCACTGGAATTGAGATCAGTTACCTGCTCACCTGAAATCAATGTTTGTGTAAAAATAGTAAATTGTAAGAAGACCACGGAAGTGATAAATCATGGTTACTCCCACCTCTTCATTCCGGTTTCCTCGCCCTCCTCTTCCTCGAGGTTGACAATCCATTTATGACACACTCGTCGTAACTGTATCATTCACAAACACAGCTATCGGATATATGGCCTAATGCAGTTACATTTGTTTCGTGTAATTCTTCACATCCAAACAACTAACAACCATTCATCTATACGAATATTGTACATTTAAGCTACTCTATGCTTTCGTTGCTGAAATTCACGTGACAACCGGAACAGAGGAAACAGTGAAAGAAAGAATTATTAATGAGCATCCAGTGGCCAGCAGGGGGCAGGAAAGACTTTGTTTTATATATATTCTGAGCGATTTTACACCATCTAGCGGTGATAAATGCACTGATGTATGATGTTTTAGATGAGGCGTAAACTAGTGATAGATTATTAATAGAATATAACAAGAAATTATAATAACATTTTTGGAACACTTTCGCTTCTAGCCAACAACTTAAAAAGAAATAAAAGTTTTCTCATGTCATCAATAATTGTTGAGATTTACAAGAAAATTATTATTATTATTATTATATACGTTTTTAAACCAAAATATATCCCACCCCTCACAGAGGCATCAGTCGTCCATCTTTGTGCGGGGCATCACTGCGTCTTTCAGTCGTCCATCTTTGTGCGGGGCGTCTCGCAGACTGACGCTGTGCCGTGTGGAGCAACAAAACACTGCAAGCTTTTTACGGTCTAAAAACAAAGACCTGCGCTGATCTTACGTCGCTGCTTTGTTCCGAAAGCTCGACATGTACTTTAACCGCGGTTACCCCGTCATCGCCTGCTGCGTCCTGGCCGGGCTGGTTCTGGGTTCAGAAGATGGCCCGGATCGCCCGGTTATCGGAGCTCCGGGATCCCCGGTCCGTCTGTCGGAGTCAGACCCGGGGGTTATGAAAGCTGTCAAATTCGCAGAGGAACGATATAATATGGGCTCCAACGCGATGCATATACGCCGTGTTAGCAAAATCCTTTCGGCCAGCAAACAGGTAGAATTATACATAACTAATCCGTTAAAATTTCAAATATCTATGTTATTAACGGGTACAAAACCAGGTAACGGTATATAATTGTTGTTCATGTAATTGTTGATATATATAATTGTTTATGTCTTATTTATGACGTGACTTCTTGATTTACACGATTCTGATTTTGTACAATAAGTTAATTATAAGGAGCTATTTTTACCGCATTCATGTGATTAGACGTAAACAAGCGCCGAGCGTGCGCAGAGGCCTCAAATCCTCAAATACATAACAGTGCTGAGCTGATTTAAGCAGCACAACACTGCGCGCATTTTGCGCATAATTTAGTCATTACAGTAGTCCAGAGGAAAGCTGCGCACTTTTGAGCATATACGAATGTTTTTGTGTCTTTTCTTATATCATAAAGATACATATAAACATTAGGCAATCAAACAAGAACAGGGGAGATACAATGATTCAAATAAAAAATAATAATAAAATGCAAAAATTTCATTTATTTAAGAAATTTTCTATAAGATGGAATGTTTTCAAAGTTTTTTTTTATTGGAGGAGTGATGAGAACTGATTTTTTCAAGTGATAAGAATAGTAAATTAGAAGTGAATAGTTTGCAATAAAGTTAAAGCTGAAGTTGAGATACCTTGTTTTGTAAATGTGGTATTTACCCATCATACAAATAAAGTCCAGGGACCCATTTCAACTCTGAGTTGAAACTTGAACTCTGAATTGACTTACCCCCTGAGATGGGAAACTCTGAGTTTTCGGGTTCAGAACAGCTGAATTGAGTTAGTTCAATCGACTCGGAGTAGGTTGACTGAGTTTAGCGCGTGCACCACGACTATGAAAAGCCGTGATCAATGGAGCTTGGAAATTTATTCACAATGGCAACAGCAGCACCAGACAAAAAGACGTCCGCATACTTCCGAGTCAATACGTCACTTTAATTCTTAATCACTGTTATAATATAAAAGGTAAAAAGTGGCAGAACAGTAAATTATTTAAGTAATATTAATTTCCATACTACAGGCAAAAGCAAAAGAAAAAAAGGAGAAAAAGCAGCTCAAATGAAGTATACAAACATAATTCAATCAAGGTAAAGCTTTAAGCATAAAAGGTTCATGAGTGTAGGCTATATGACTTTACAAACCTTTGACATATTAAATAAATATAATTCAGGGTCTATTTCAGTGCACTGCAGCTTTTTCCACATAGTTTAATGCTCGTTTCACATAATTAAATGTTCTCTAATCGAAACTGTTGCATTTCTTAATTAGAGTAAATTAAATTAACATCTGACTTCTACTCAGCCAACAGCAAGAAGGCTCGCAAAAATAATGAAGAACAGATGAAGAGGAGAACGCCACAATACCAAGTATTGGAAAAATATTAAAATCCAACAGGAAAAAGAATAACTGTTGCTTTTCTATTTGTAGGAAATAAAGATGACCAAATAAATTTAACAACTGTGGTGGTGGTTACGGCAGATATCTCGAACTACCCTTCCATCTGGCATTATTCCATTCCATACAGTAATCAGCTTCATTTTCGATGGGTTTATGCTCAGAAAACTACACAAATATTATAAGAAAGAGCGTGAGAGCGAGACACACTTTCCTTACCGCTCTGCATACAGCGACCTTACTAATGTGCTCGGCGTCCCTCATGTTATACAGAAAACTACTATTTAAAAACGGTACCGCTCAAATAAATATGCATGTGGATATGGCAAAAAATATATAAATAAAATTAAATAAAAAAATAATTAAAATAATCCTCTCCCGATGTAAATGTAACTCCCTACGAATTAATGTAGCCTCCTCATCTACAGGATTCAGTATTGGACATGCCGTTTTTGTCACTTTCACAGTGTCTGCATGATGAAAATAAATATGTGCAATGAATGAATGTACAAGCACGGCAAAAAATGCTTTTCTTACTTAGTATTTTTGTCTTGTTGTTTCCAGTCAAAATATCTAAAGATTCTTAAATCAAGATGCATTTTCTACATAAGAAAAATGACATAAGGTAGCCTATTTAGTCTTTTAAGTGCATTTTTCTTATTTTGCTAATTATCTGCCAATGGGGTAAGAAAAATAATCTTGTTTCCATTTGCATTAATATTATTTTTCCTGTTAAGTAAAATGCTCTTAATTTAGATTCCAAAATACTCACAAAGAAAAGTATTTTTGAGGCATGAATGAATGAATGAGGTATTTAAACATCACTTATGCTTTAAAAAGGGGGAGGAGACCGAAAGAAACTGGGTTTAACGAAGAAAGCCTGCTCCCGACCAGGTTAGGTTCACAGAGTAAGTTACCATGATAACTGACTGCGTATTAGTTACCTCTCTTTCAGAAACGGGCTTGACTTACTCTGCTTTCTCGGGTTTGACAAATCTTCCATTCTGAAACCGAAAACCCAGTTTCCCTCATTTCAGGGTTAACATACTCAGAGTTTTCACTTAACCTTCTTTCTGAAACGGGCCCCAGGACATCATCTAGCTCCCTATTGTCAACAACATCAGAATGAAAAAGAACTTTAAAGCTGCAGTCCATAACTTTTTTTGGTTAAAAATGATCCAAAATCAATATTTGAGCAAGTACATAACCAGCCAGTGTTCAAAACTATCGCCTTACTTTAGCCCGATTCACAGCTGTTAGCTTATAATAATGTTTTCTAATTTGTAGGTTTTCGCGGGAAATTCGAGCATGCCGCTGCGTCATTACG
>NW_015644625.1:954776-959856 GCF_001515625.1 Sinocyclocheilus rhinocerous | reverse complement strand
AAAATATGCTATAATTCCAGCCAATCAGAGACGAGGCTGCTAAATTCTGATTGGCTGCCTTGACAACCATTCACAACATTTTGTGATTTTTTTTTAGGGCGGGCATCAGGTGAGAAAGCTAGTGAAACGTTGCACGCGCTAAAGAGAAGGTCTGCACACATCCAAAAACTTATTTTAAATGCAAAATTGATTTTCGTGCGCTCCAAATACTTTCTTCTTCGCAAGACAAACATTTTCTCCACAAAACGCACTTTTGCGTGCTCAAAATATGATCTTTCGCACGCAGAATTGCGGCAGAGATGTAATCCCATACAATTGCAGGTTTTCAAAGAGAGATGGCGACAAAGAGGCAAAACTTACGGACTGCAGCTTTAACTACAGAAATGTTACACAGATGGAAGAATACAAGAAGCATCAGGGCGGTATATTTAAAAGCTGTTGAAAAGCCTACTGTTGTATAAATACCATAAATTCTTGCAGCTTGTGATATAAACAATTGTGTATTTATTTATATGAATTATTAGAACGTTTCTATAAATCTTTATCTATTAAATGTCCATCTTTATTGAAATATGTGACAAATGTATTAAGATTATTTATAGAAGTTTGATATTCCACAACTATAATTATTCCTCCATTGAAAAAAAATAGTCTTTAATTTCTGTTTTGTGTCTTCCACAGCTGGTAAAAGGTGTTCGGTACAGTATTATGGTTGAGATTGGAAGCACTCAGTGTAAGAAATCTCTAAAGCTGAGTGGTGTGGACACCTGTGACTTTTTCCCAGAGCTTCACAAACAGAAGGTGAGCAAATACTAATTCTTAAGCCATATAAAACATCACTACTCAGTGTCTTGTAATGGCAAATTCAGATGATTCTGTAACAGTCAATACACAGCACACAACCCATTTAGGGTGGAATTTAATTTTGTCCATTATTAGCATGTTTGCGATTTTGATTTTGATTTCATGTTCAAAATAATTCAAATCCAGTATGATAACCCCATGTTTTTGTTCAAAAATTAGCCAGAAGTTTGGCAAAAGTTGAACTTGCCCATCTGCTGCAAAGAAATGCAGTTCTTGTAAATTTACAATCCACATTCTCGGTCCTAATCACCCCATTCTGTCTCTCCACAGACGGAGGTTTGTTTGTTTGAGGTTTGGGACATTCCCTGGGAAAATAAATCCACCCTACTTAAACAGAAATGCCAGCCTGCGGGTCAGTAGCCTGGGACAGATGGCAGATCTGTCAGCCTCATGTAGTCCAAATCATCTTTATCACATGATATACTGCTGTGGTGTAAAACACAGAGACATGCATACTCATTGTAGTGTTTTAGGACAGGATATAAAGTGATTTTGATCATACAGCCACATGCATGTGTAGTTAACCTTGATATTGTTCATGCCTTAGTTTCCAAGGAGCTCAAAAAGGTTGCAGCCGTACCTCTAACCCATGGCAAACCCATGAAGGTATGGATAAGTGTGCAGTGTACACCAAAAATGTCATTAAAATATTTGCAATTTGCAATTAACCCTATAAAGCCTACTGTATCACAACTTTGTTGAAAAACCTATTGTGCACAATCTACTACATGCTATCTGTCGTCTGATTATTAGTATAAACATAAAAGACCTTTTAGTATGTCCCCCATCAGGTCATGGTTCATGTGTCTTTTTGCTGTGAAATCTTTACTAATTTTTATAAAGTAAATGTAAGAATAACTTTTATATTGTTAGCAATATTACAAGATGAACACGTAACGGACTGAAGCAACTTAGAATATGAATATGTAGAATATGAGTATCAAATATAATACATGAGGCTTCTGAGAAATATTTTTTCCTCCTCAATTATGAGCTCCATATACTCATTATTATATTATATGAGCTATATAAAAGCCTGATGTATCAAATATAATACTCAACAAAAAAAACACACACATGCAAACTTTTCATATTTTGTCTAAAATTCAATAAACAGTTCCATTTCAGTTTTTTTTTTTTCAAACCATTATTTAAAATGTCAGGCTTTACAGTGTTAAATATGTGTGAGCTTTTCATCATGCATTTTATGATTTTTTTTATTTTTTGCTATTTTCAGGAAACTGTGGAGCTTTTGACCGAGTTTAAAAACTTTATGATCACATACAATCGAACATACAGCTCCCAAGAAGGTAAAACACAGAACATACTTTACATTACTATGAATTTGTCACACTTGTACTTTATTCTACATTTTACAATGTAATTTCTCAGGTACTTGGAAATTTGTAATAATAATAAACAAGTAATCAGTTTGTAATCTTGTGCAATTTTATAAGTATACATATACAGTATATTAATATATATTACCTCTCACATAGATACCATAATGTAAACTATTACCATATTAGTTTTCTACACTAGTATGTCAGTTAATGGCGATCTGTAATGCACATAACACAATAAAAATCCTTTCTTTAAGCACTGATCCATTACACTCCACAGAGGCAGAGAAGCGTCTGCGCATTTTCCAGGAGAATATGAAAACGGCACAAACGCTGCAATCTCTGGAACAGGGGTCAGCTGAGTACGGGGTCACCAAGTTCAGTGACCTCACAGGTATGTTTATGGATTTGTTGATTATCGGTGATTACTCCGTTAATAAAATGAGCAAAAATCGCCAATTAGTGATGACTCGGTGGTCAAAAGTAACAATCCAAGCCAAAATTGATGATTAACAATAGTTATTACATGATTCAAAGACGCTGTAACAACATTTGTAACACTTGAGGCCAGTCTAATATATATCGAGTGTAAGATCATATCAATGCAGCTGATCCCAACCTCTGTGTGTTTAGAGGATGAGTTCAGAATGATGTACCTGAACCCAATGCTGAGTCAGTGGAGCCTGAAGAAGGAGATGAAGCCAGCGACTCCGGCTAGTAAGGCTGCTCCTGACAGCTGGGACTGGAGGGACCACGGGGCGGTCAGTCCTGTGAAGAATCAGGTATGATGGCACAGATTAGCGTGAATCAGTGAAACATCAGTCTGAGTACGTCTGCAGAATTTAACTTCAAATTAACAGGTTTTATTATAATCAGTTAAACATTTTAACGGACCGTCTGTTGCAGGGCATGTGTGGTTCCTGTTGGGCATTTTCTGTGACTGGAAACATTGAGGGACAGTGGTTCAAGAAAACCGGACAGCTTCTTTCCCTCTCTGAGCAGGGTAAATATGAACTACAATACCGTTTTAAAGTTTGGGGTCAGTGAGAGATTTTTTTTTTTTAAGGGAATTAATACTTTTATTCAGCAAGGATGCATTCACAACTGATCAGAAATGACAGTAAAGACATTTATAATGACAAAAGATTTCTATTTCAAATAAATACTGTTCTTTTGAACTTTCTATTCACCAAAGAATCCTGAACAAATAACTAAATTCAGTGAAAAGGTACATTGATTTCTTTGCTCACCTCTTTACCTCACAGAATTAGTGGACTGTGATAAACTGGACCAAGCATGTGGAGGTGGACTGCCGTCTAACGCTTACGAAGCCATTGAGAAGCTTGGTAAGAAATAACATTCCCTTTCAATCAAACTACCTATAGGGAATCTGTAAGAATAAACATGTCCCATATAAATGTGCTTCTTTCTTTTACCTATAAAGGAGGTCTTGAGACAGAAACGGACTACAACTACATAGGACACAAGCAGAGCTGTGATTTCTCTTCAGGGAAGGTGGCCGCCTACATTAACAGCTCCGTTGAGCTGCCTGACAATGAAAACGGTGAGAGATGAGGAACTAGAGATGTGTCAATAAACTCAATTCAATTAAAAACACATTAAAACAACTCTGATGATGGAAATACCTGCACTAGAGGAAATTAAAAATATCAAATATTTATATCAGAACATTTGGAGAGAAATATGAGCTATAAGCTAATCTTACTTAAGTGTTAAAGGGGTCATGACTTTGTTTGGTCTTCCAAAAGAGGACGATATGCTTCGTCATGCCTATAGCTGATCCATTCTGGTCGCTGAGGAAATACTTCAACTTTGCGCTGTGGATCGCCGGATCGACTTCCACCGTGGACGAAGCGGAGTCCAGCCCGGGGTCGTCACATGTGGTTGCCGCAGGCATCACAATATGGTAAGGGACGTAACATTTCCGTCACACGCTTGAGGAATTCGGCCAATCACAACGCACTGGATAGCTGGCCAATCAGAGCACACCTCGCTTTTTCAGACGGATGAGCTTTGTAAAAATCGACGCGTTTCAGAAAGGCGGGGCATAGAGGAGAAACAATAATGTACAGTATGTGTAAAATAATGTGTTTTTTGAACCTTAAACCGCATAAACACATTTCATTACACCAAATACACAAAATAATGTTCTTTTTAGCAGCATCATATGACCCCTTTAATATACCATCGATAATTACAGAGCATCCAGTGTTTTAAATGGAAATACACCTGTGTTCAAAAATTTGGGTAAGATTTATTTAAATGTTTAACTCACCAAGGCTGCATTTAGAGTATTTGATAAAAAATTACAGTAAAAACAGTAATAATGCAAAATATTATTACAATTTAAAGTAACAATTTTCTTTCTTTGAATATATTTATATTAAAATGCTATTTATTCCTGTGATGCAAAGCTAACTTTTTAGAATCATTATTCAAGTTTGTGTCACATGTTTATTCAGAAATCATTATAATATGTTGATTTGCTGCTCAATAAACATTTTTTTATTATTATCAATGTTGAATACAGTTTTACTGCTTAATATCATATTTTCTTTGATGTACACAAAGTTCAAAAGAACAGCACCGATTTAAAGATTTTTTGTTACAGTAGAACTGTAAAATGTCTTGATTGGTATTGCCTTGTAGAGATTGCTGCTTGGCTGGCAGAGAAGGGTCCGGTCTCTGCTGCCCTCAATGCTTTCGCCATGCAGGTAAAACAAACACACCATGGAGCTGCCTCATTGGAAAAATATACCATTAGCATGCATTAATATATTTCCCTGTAATGTTCTGGGCAAAATTGTATATAATGTAATTGATGAGAAAACAGTAAAAAAAAAATGTGTGCG
>NW_015644625.1:948265-954552 GCF_001515625.1 Sinocyclocheilus rhinocerous | reverse complement strand
ATATATATATATATAAAATAAGCCAC
The DNA here is from genome assembly GCF_001515625.1 of Sinocyclocheilus rhinocerous. Classification (NCBI taxonomy): domain Eukaryota; kingdom Metazoa; phylum Chordata; class Actinopteri; order Cypriniformes; family Cyprinidae; genus Sinocyclocheilus; species Sinocyclocheilus rhinocerous. The sequence continues at coordinate 954,526 of NW_015644625.1, read as the reverse complement.
ACGTTTCTAATGCAAAAAAATATATACATATCTTTACCTGATTACTTGAAGTTGCCTTTTTTAAACATGTTTTTTTTTTACTGTCTTTAGTTCTACAGAAAGGGAGTGTCTCATCCTCTAAAGATCTTCTGCAACCCCTGGATGATTGATCACGCTGTGCTGCTTGTAGGATTCGGACAACGTGAGTTATATTGATTTCAATGTTTGTACTGATACAGATGTGAACTTCAGGTGTTTAAACAAGGCTATGCAAAACAAAGTTTCAGAATACTTAATGTATATACATTTACAGGCATATAGAATCAGTCAACAGAGTTGCGTAGTGATGTTGTGTTTATTTTTCTGCTTTTTTGTGCAGGTAATGGCATTCTATTCTGGGCCATCAAGAACAGCTGGGGAGAGGACTATGGAGAGCAGGTATGAAAAATCACCTCAACAATGTGCAAGAAAATGGCAGCAATCATTATTTGATGTTAAAATCATTCAAGGGGTCATATGATGCGATTTCAATTTTTCCTTTCTCTTTGGAGTGTTACAAGCTCTTGGTGCATAAAGAAGATCTGTAAACGCGTTTCAGAAAGGCGGGGCATAGAGGAGTGTACAGTATGTACAGTATGTGGAAAATAATGTGTTTTTTGAACCTTAAACCTCATAAACACATTTCATTATACCAAATACACCAAATAATGTTCTTTTTAGCAGCATCATATGACCCCTTTAATACATGGCCCCTGTAGACATCCATTCTTGATTGATGTTGGAAAACATTTACTGATGTTTTAATGTCAGTAAGTTTGATTGTTAGAAAATAAAGTGAAAAGCATCTAAAATTGCTCCAAATTAAAATTTAAGATCTTCTAGTCCCGCTCTTTTGGCACACAATACACTAAAAGTGATCCAGTGGTGGTTCATATTTCATATTTTTAAAAGGTGAGCGACATCTTTTAAAAGACACAAGTTGCTTTTGAGTTATATTGATATCATTATTTACTGATATTGTGTGAAAATGCATTGTCATTGAACATGTCATTGTCACACCTCATGAAGCACTTTGAGCTGCAATATGAAAACTGCTATAAAAATAAGTTTTATTATTAAAAATGTGTTATTTGCAATTATTGTAGATTTTCCACCGAAACAGCACAGAAAACACAAAACAAAAAAAAACATTTGGTCCTGCTCGTAACTTACATGTAGATGTTTGTAGACTATGTGATATCACAGAAATGTTCAAATGTTTCCTGTACTTCTCTTATAGGGTTACTATTACCTGTACAGAGGATCCAGACTGTGTGGAATCAACAAGATGTGCTCATCTGCAATTGTGAATTAGACGCACACACTCACTCTCACACACACACACACACACACACAGAAAGCAAGCAAGCATGGATACAAAACATTTGAAAACAGCCCAGTCATGAACGTGATGAATGTGCACAGAGTTCACTCCGTTTCAGTCATCATGTGATCTGTGAACACAGTGTAAACACACATTCTGCACACATTTCATCTACATAAGCACATAATTCTCAGTAGTTCAGATACGTGAAGTATTTCTCTTGAGGTCATGTACTTTAGGTACCAGTCATTTTGCTGTTACATAATGCTATAGCTGAATTTTGATGTACATTACCTCAGATCCACATGTGATGTTACGGACACAGCAGATTACCAAATAGGTACAAGATAACAGCACAGTTTACCATGTTACTAAAACATTACATAGTCTATGTGTTATTGTGATTTTAGACTAGGTAATTAACTTGTATTTTACTCTAATCAGTTTTGTTATTCTTTGTTTTATTATCTAATTGTTAATTTAATTTCAAAACAGTGAGTTGAGCCCGTGTCATATTTGCTTTTAACCCTGCTGAACAGATTAGCACTTATCAATTTTTAACAGTGCATTTTACTGAATATTTTGAGCTGCTGGTCTTGGAAATTAGATTTTGCACACTATGAATTTCCACAGTATATTGTGATCATTCCGTTAATGTAAGTACGGCTGTTTTTACCCGCACATCTTCCTCATTTTTTTTAACCATATTTTGCTGCATGGGAAAAAGTTGCTGAAATGCACAATGGAAGATTTGTTGTTGTGGTAGAAAAGATGTATTTCTCAGTTGCTGTGCTGTTACTGTTCAAACCAGCTGTACCTCTAATGCATTATCAAAGCTGTATTGCTGAATAAACTCCCAAATGTCTCAGTCATGCTTTATGCTGCAATAACAGTCAAGTTTTTCTTAGTTCAATAAATGAGCAATATTCATTTAGAAAAGGCTTAAATTAGTTTCAAATTTTAGCCACTTTAAAATAAAATGTATGCAACCCAGGATGAAAGCAAACACAGCAGTAAATGAAGCAAGAGAACTATGGTTAACCTCTGAGGTTTGTTTTGAGTTAAAAGTGGAACTTGAAGTGTTGTTTGGATGGTTTTAGATGAAGCAGCAAAAATCAGTGAAAAAACAAAAATACATAAAATATATAAATTATTAAACTTCATGAAAAGGAAAATACTTTTCATCCAAGGTCAATGCTTTGCAGATTTTGTGGAGCCCTCTAGTGGTTATTTGTGGTAGTTTACCTCAGTCCGGACAGCTTTGCAATTTCCATACATGGCATTGACCTCAACAGAGATCACACAGTTAAATTAAACATGTCATGTTATTTTATTGTCTTAAAAAGTTACACAATCCCCAAGGGAGGGATTTAGTACACTAAAACATTTAACAGCACAACTACACAAACGGGGAATTTCTTTTTTTTTTAAATATTATACTTTACCAAAAAAATCCCCCTTGTAGGTTTTTATACTCAGCTTGACAGAATGACATAATGTCACAATAAGGAACAATGTTATTTAGAACCATAAGAAATCCATCATGTTTTGGGAAGACATTTCATGGACTATCAGTATTTCGTATGAAATATGTTCATTATAAACAGAACATCCATTCGGATGATTTTTTTCTCCTTTTTCTTTTTACAGTCACCAGAGAACAGGCATTAGTGCAAAAATGGTATAACAAGGTAGTCCTGGCTGCAGTTTATCCATTTATTGGAGAGCGTGACATTTTACAGTCCTCTAGAACTCATGAGGGGACTCGTACTCGGATGAATATGACAGATGTTCACTAAATGGAGCAGTGAACCATCGTTTCACAAAAAGAAAAAAGCTATTCTTTCAGAGTTGTAATTGAGTAACTTATTTAAAAACTTAGAAATCACTGATTCTTAAATATTGGTGCAAAACAGGGCAAAGAACAAATGTTAATGCATCAAAGAATTATTTTGTGTAAACTTGTACGTTTTCTGACTTGGTTGCTACTTTATAAATAATTCATACAAGACTAGTTCACAGGTCAGATACAAAATGTGTACGGTCATGTGACAGAATTGGCTAGACTTGTCAATATTTATAAAAATGAGCTGACTAATGTCAAATATTTATCATAAGTACTGACAAATTTAGCATTCAACTTTAAGAATGGAGAAAATATCACACTATCATTAAAAACTGCATGTTGTGTTCACTTGTGTTATCTTTTACTAATATTTAAATTTGTTTGATGATCTGAAACATTAAAGTGTGACAAACATGCAAAAAAATAAGAAATCAGGAAGGGGGCCAACACTTTTTCACACCACTGTAAGTATTAATTTGCTGTAGCCACTTTATTTTTCTAGTGTTGCTAATAGTAACAGGACTTCAATATTCGAATAGGAAATTACGCAGAAATCAAAAACATTTTTGTTGCAATCTTTATGATGGAGGTGGCAAATTATAGAAAGGGAACAAGTTGATGTATATATAAACTGTAATGTAATATAAAAAACTGAAACATTATTACTATTTAAAATAACACATTTTCTATTTTAATATTTTAAAAGTGTTAAAAACTTAAAGTGTCTAACTTTCTGAAAATAAATAAATAAAATAATAATAAAGTTTTGCCCCACTTCTCAAGAATCAGTGAAATATTGTTCTAAATGCTAACCATGAATTTGTGCACTAAAAGAACTGGGGGAAAAAAACTAATTGTAATCATAATAACAATAAATAATTGAACATGGCAGGACATATCAGAGATATGAAGTTCTAAATGATCCACTCTATATGGGTCCTATATGATTCCAAACTCTACACAAGTCTCCTCTCTATTACAATGAGACTTGGCTCTATTAGTATGAGAACAGTAGGTTACTAACGCTTGATGATGGAGATGTGATTGAAAAGCACTTAGAAGTACATTCACAGTTTGCAAGCTGATAGTGGTTTGTCTAATACAGCGGGCCTAAGGTGGGGGTGGATGCCTCTCATGTCTCCCTCTACGACTGTACAAATAGTGGAGGTAGCAATGTGTGTATTCTGTGTCATCTAGTAGTTGAGCACCTGGTTAAAAGAGAAAATCTGGAGAAAAAAAAATGGATTCCAACTTTTTTTTTTTCTTTTTTTAAATAATAACGGTCCATTCAATGAAAAAGCACCAGTAATTTTTAAATTGTTTTTTTTTTTTATAAACAAATAATGCATTAACGGTGGTATGTTTTGTTAAGATTCTACATAAATGTCCCAGAGAAATCCCAGGACGGCGGACAATACACAAGGATGCGGTAGAACGATTCCAGCAGAAACAGATGAGCTTGTTCGGATTTCCAGGGAGATTATCGTGGCCTTCAAATTTCGGCCAGCAAATGTGAGACACTAGAGTTCAGAGGGACCTGAGCGTACAGAGTGACACACCAGACAGAGCGATGAATGAATAGGCAGAGGCAACGCAGCCAAGTTTGGATCAGAAGACAGTTAAGACCCGTAGTGGATACATTAAGCTATAAAGGACACCTACAAATTAGTTTGATCGAGGATTTTATCCCAAACAGATCGCAGATCAGCATAAATATAGTCCTAATGAAGTGACGTGTTTGTCTGCAGCAGTATTTGTTACAAATATCAAAAAACAAAAAAAGTAAAAGATACCTCCAGTGAATCATGATGAAGTGTGTTTTTGAAACACGTCTACATTTGAAAACAGCAGGAACAGGCGTCACACGAGCGCTGTAAGATTGTAACAGTCCTGGTGAAGTTGGGTTTAACAGCGGTCCCCATCACTACACGCTGGTGATGGAGGCCTGTTTCTCCGTGCGGTTGGCGGGCGGCTCACGGATGGTGCGGAAGCTGGGGGGCTGGTAGGGCGGCGGGGGTCTTTTGGTGCCAATGTGTCTTGGACTCAAAGCCATATTCTGGCGCCTGCTATTTTCCACATTACTCGAGGTGTTCGAAGCAAGGCTTTCCCGCGTGCTGAAGCGGTACAGAAGGACAGAAAGGGAAAGAGAATGAAAGTGTTATGAAGAAAGCAGAAATGGAAAATTGATTAGTAACAGGCTGAAAAAGGAACAAAGATGGGGTTAGTCAAGGTTAACTATCACAATCTTGTTATTAATGCTGATCACCATTCAGAACTGAACTGAGAATGCAGTTTAATTTCCAAAGAATCTTCTGAATTTAAATTGAGTTTGCAAACAGGATGTAGAATTTGAATTTGATTATAAAGTAGCAGAATTAAAATGGAATAAAATTCAAAATGAAGCTAAGCATAAATCTTCTCGTCAATATTTTATCAGGAAAAAATTGCCGTGGATAATTCTGCCGTGGATAGTGCTGTAAAGACATATTAAAATTTTGACAAAATGAGGAATACAAACCTGAAGGGACAGAACATCTATAAAGGTTTAGGGTGATGATACATGGATTTATATGTTGAGTCTAAAAGCCCAGTGTCAATAGATGCTACTCTCAAAAAGCCAAACCTTCCCAAAGTAAGATGGATGACTACTAGGGCTGTCAAAAAAAAAAAAATTCGAATTTCGAATATTCGTAGAATTTAAAATAAAAATCCACATTTGAATGCAAAAACGTTGCATTCTAATTTTAGGTGTGCGTTAAGGAGCCTTATCAGTGGCGCACGAGATGCGATGACGATGTAAGTGTCATTGCATTATAATGTTTTTGTTAGCCTATCCAGTTGAAGCCACTAGATGGGGCGCTCATTGTTCTGCTGCGTTGTTCATTACAAATATTGCGGGAAAAGAGAACATCAATGCGGAGAAGATCTTGTTTACGTCAAAACTGAAACCAAGCCCTCATATTTCACGCATTTTCTAGAGGGACATCTATCACCGTTGCACTCGCGTCTCGCACAAAAGAGCCGCATGTTTAGAAAGCCATGTAAAATTAATGCAAGTTTAACTTTGAAAAAA
>NW_015644625.1:902614-928772 GCF_001515625.1 Sinocyclocheilus rhinocerous | reverse complement strand
AACATCAATGCGGAGAAGATCTTGTTTACGTCAAAACTGAAACCAAGCCCTCATATTTCACGCATTTTCTAGAGGGACATCTATCACCGTTGCACTCGCGTCTCGCACAAAAGAGCCGCATGTTTAGAAAGCCATGTAAAATTACTGCAAGTTCAACTTTGAAAAAACATATCTCGAAACTTTATGGAGGGTTTTTTTCCCCAACCCACTGCAACTCGTGTTTTTAAATGAAAAATATACTCAATGCGCCTCTTGTGGCCTCAGAAGAGAAGCCAAAAGCTTTTCTTCACCCTAACTGAAATTATGCATTTTAAATTCAAATATGATTTGAATTTTGATAATATTTAAGTACAAAATTCGAATTTAGTTTTTCAGCATTTTGACAGCCCTAATGACTATATGAGAGTTGTAGGAATGCAAGTCTTCATATAAAAATTATTCGGCCCATTATAAATGTGACTGCCCAAATTTCAAAGGGGGAATCAAAATGTATTAAATAAATCAAATTACAAGTGGAATCCATTCAGGTGACATACTGCCAAGCACATATATTAAATATCAGCGTCATGATCAATTTTTACCCCCTCCAAATACATAACTGTAAAAAAATCTGTATTTTTTGTATATTTTATATATCTAGATATTTTGTTATTGCAATAATTAATTAGCTTTTATTAACCACTTAAAGCATACATTTGATAGAGACTTACAAAAAAAAAAATCCTGTTGGATAGGGGTGAAGGGGCGGGTAATATGACCAAAATCTCATATCACGATACGAGTAATTATTTCACGATAACGATATTTATCACTATACATTTGTTTTTGCTTTAAATAAGGACTTTATGATATCACAAGTTTTGATACCATAGACATTTCATAATTTTTGTCACCAGTGTCAATTTCACAAAAAAATACTAATACTAGCCTAAAAAAAAAAAAAAACTCAAGCTCACTGAAGACAAGTAAACAGTCAGCAATTAAATAAGAAACTAATTACAAGCAATAGGATAATAAAAACTATAGTAGAACAAATAAATAAGAAATGCTACATGCATTGTATAAAGTAATCAAATGTATAAAAACACTGCATATACTTCACTGTGTAAATTTATTTAGAATTTTAGAATGTTGTCACTTTAAGAGTTTTTAAGAGTTCCTTTTCGCTGCTGATTGCATTTTAACAGCTTCAAATAACGTTTTAAAACGGCAATGCTTAAAAATACAATACAAACGATACGTTTTTTTTTTGTGACCACTTAGCACAGCAATGTCGCATGAGCGTCTAACTGCGATAAAAACAATAGTCCAAAATCTCAACCGGTTGACAAATGTCTATCGGTTAATTATGTCTACCGTTATATCGCCACCCCTACTGTTGGATATTTTTAAATAAAAATTGTTGTTGGTCCAAGAAACTACAAAATTAAAAAACATAAAAAACACATGAATATGAGACAAGAGATCAACATTTGAGCTTTTATTTCCAGGTATTTTCATCTGGATCTGATACACAACTTCGAGGATAGCACCTTTTGTTTGAACCCACCCATTGCTCATGTGACCAAAAGTATTGGAACATGTGACTGACAGGTGTGTTTTGTTGCCCTGGTGTGTCCTATTTTATTGATTATTCAAACAATAAATAGCACTGAATGCCTGTGCTCAGTTTCAGATTTTGCCTGTGCTGACTGCATTTATAGTTAGATGTGTAACCAACATGAAAACCAGAGAGCTGACTATTGGGTGAAAAACAAGGAATGGTGAAGCTGAGAGAAGATGGAAAATCAATCAGAGCCATTGCACAAACATTGGCCATGGCCCGTACAACCATTTGGAATGTCCTGAGGAAGAAAGAAACCACTGGTGTACTAAGTAATAGACCTCAAACAGGTAGACCAAGGAAAACATCAGCAGTTGATGACAGAAACATTGTGACAGCTGTAAAGAAAGACCCTAAAACAACTGTTAGTGACATCAGCAACAACCTCCAGAGCGCAGGAGTGAAGGTATCACAATCTACTGTCTGCAGAAGACTTCATGAACAATCTGTTCCAATACTTTTGGTCACATGAGCAATGGGTGGGTTCAAACAAAAGGTGCTATCTTCTAAGTTGTGTTTATCAGATCCAGATGAAAATACCTGGAAATTAAAGCTGAAATGTTGATCTCTTGTCTCATATTCATTTTTTGATGTCAATCCCAAATGTTTTCAGTCTACAGCAAAAATAAAGGAATCGGCCTCACTGTTCCTATACTTTTGGAGGGGAAGTGTATTATATATATTTATACAACAGTTCGTTCTGGTTCTCAAATCTGATTGGTTGAGAACCGTGAGATATTGTACTGGTATAGCTACAGCAATGCCCTTTCACAATTTTGTATCACTCCGCTTGTTCTAGCCGGGTCTATGTTTTTTTTTTTTTATTATTCACTGAGCTAATCGTAGAGTACGTTAGTTAATATAAGAAGAAACGTCTAGCTTCGCGGTCTCTTTCTCTCTCATTTGGATGCACGTCTTGCCGCATTGTTTCTCTATTATAACCTCATTATTTCTCACTAATAACCTAACTGAAGCAGCACATACCCTTGATACGAATTCTAAAAGAAACGTATGTTTAACTATCAACTTGAGCTTTGAATCCGTGGCGGAAGGAAGTAGTTCCGCACAAAAGAGGGTTTTATTAGGCACTCCGTTGTTTCTTGTTTAATTACACACGTTCCGTCGAACTGTTGTATAAACGCAATATCACTCTCGTACTCGAGCGATATTGCTCATATATATATATATATATTTTTTTTTCTGGGTGTGCCCTTTTTTTAATCTAGGTAATGTATTAAACAATAACAAGTATTTAGAAGACGTTTGACATACCGCTGGAAACAGGCAATTTTAGCTTGAATGAAAACACAAGAAGGAATTGCACAAAACTAACACACACACACACACACAGGGTAAAAACTGCAACTGAACCACTGCATGAAAAACAACATACTTTAATCTGGGAAAACAAACAAACAAACTAAAAACACAAAGAAAAAACAAAAACAAAAGAAATCATGGGGGCACATTTTGTTCCTCAAATGTTTGAAATGTCTCATCAGGCTTTTGGCACTGAGCGGGGTAGCTGTCACTGTAGTGAAGCGCTCCTAACACGCTCTGCCTCGCAGGGTGACCTGAGTATCAGCACAGTGCTTGTTTTTCTTCATCCAATCACATTTTTCTAAACACAGTCAGAAAACATCCACTTCATCAATTTCAGCAGTTCAAGTCGTCCGATTTTTAAAACACAAGGTATATTTCCTCAATTAGATGTCACAAACTTCACTCTGGAAGTCACTGAGCCTTTTTAATGTTGGATGTTTGCCTGCAAAACAGACTTATCATCCAACTTTAAAGTGTTTTCTGAGTCAATATTATTGCACTGCAACGTCTGAGCATGAAAACATCTACTGGAAGTTTGTGGTATGAGAGGTTTCAGACATTTGGAAGTCGAAATCAAAGGGTCTGGGTGCAGGTTGAAGGGGAGGACAAGGATAACGGTAGGACATTAAGTTGCTCAAGTTGCATCATGTGCTCAAAGCAATTCATTCTTTAAGTAAAGCCTCAAACATATCAATAGATAAAAGTGACAGACATGTGCTTATCCATTTTATATTGTGATCATTTTGAGAACAATGTCAATTAACCCAATGGATTTTGGATGAGAACACAATGCAACAATGCAGCACTTAACAATACAAACATGACGTTCATTTAGACAAAAATGACAAAAGAAGTACCCAATACAACATATTATTTAAACAAAAATTCAGTTAAGGACAAAACCAATAGTGTAAACCCTTTCAAATACTGCAGTTATAGAACTGGTAGTGGTTGACCTACATTAAGGTGTATTCGGTACCTCTCACGTGTTAGGGCCTCTCACATTTTAGTGAAAATGTGATTCATAGTAGTATTAAGCCTCCAACATACTCTAAGCAAACCTTTGCTAAATGTGTCAGAATGCATATTTGTAATGCAATGTGTAAAATGCATTCTCATCACTTCTGCAAGGGCCACAATAGTGGTCGGTTATATTTTAAGTCAATTACTGTCATAGCAGAACAACCATTTTTACAATCTTGCAAAGCAAGTTAAAGTTAGTTAAACTGATGATGTTTATAGCTAGTTATCTGAAATATAACCCATCAGGTTTAATGGCACAAACATTTTAAGTTACTGAGGTTTATTACTGCCACAGTAATGCAAGAATATATGTTATGTATGTACAACAGGTCAGTGTGCCTACAACATGTTGGCTAGGCATCTGTATTTTTGTACTTGCATAGAGTATGTTTCTGGCCTTAATGTCATTCACAGGGGTGGTTACTACTGCTTAAAATAAGAAAATGTAAGGTTTGCATGAATTGGGATTAAACTAACGCTCTACAGAATTCATGTCTATAAAAGCATAAAACCCTAAATGTTCCTGTGAGTTAACACGGAGTTAAAAACAAGGATAATAACGTATGTCTATTCATAGAATAGCATACCCCTCATTTCAGACACACCCTACTGCCAACGCAACAAATGAGACAAACCCTTAACGTGGCCCTGAGTGCCTTACCGTGGGGAATTAAATCCACTGTCCACAGTCACACTGCTGGAGTCCATACTGTCCAATCGGGTAGAATGGACTGATTTTTGGCTTTTGTTGCTCTCACCTTCCTTGGGACTTAGAAAGGTAAGGTTCTTCTCAAACTTCCGTTGCAAATCCCGCTCTTTCTCCCGTTCCAGCAGCCATTGCATTGTCCCTCCCTCTTCTCGGACTTTCTCCTCCACCCGGTTCTTATGACTAGTTTCCTCAGAGTCATCATCCGACACGTTATAATAGTCGAAGGTGGTTTCTGCGCATGAAGCCTGCTCCTGAGCCGAGGATGGCGGCACGGTCAGTGGTAGAGGTTTATCAAAATGCTCCTGAGTCTCCAGGACCTCTGTCGACTTGGTGTGAGAGGACTTACCTATCGTACCTGGCCTTGAGAAGCTGCTCTCCACATAGTCTGGAGGTTTGAACAAAGTCTCTTGGCTGTAAACCTCTGCCATTTTGTCCAAGTCACCCGAGTCGGGATTGTGTTGGTGCAACAATCGTCCATTGGGGAGATGCTCGGGGGTTTGGCTTGTTGACGCTATAGAAATACTACTTTGTCCCTTTGCTGACTCCTCTTTATATTCTATAGGGTGAGGTGGCGTAAGATGAGGGGTCAGTCGCTCCGAGGAAATCCCCTTCCAGACACTATCCGTAAAGTCATGGCTGGGTTTTGCAAGAGAAGGTGGGGCAGAGAGAGAGACTTCATTTGCTGCAGTGCACTGGAAATAGTCGTCTACTGGTGTTTTGGGAGAGCAAGACTTCAGGTCGTTGTAAGCAGGAAGACTATCCCTGCTTTTACTCTTCTCCAGCGTCCGGTAAAGCACAGCATCCTCTGAGGATCCTCTTCCAACATCAGGCACACAAACGTCAGAGTGTAATCTAGCAGCAGATAGCATGATGCGGGAATAGTGGGTCGCCTGCGCAGATGCCCTCAAAGTACCATCATCAGTATAGTACCGACTCCTGTCATCGGGACTGCACTCAAAGTCTTCTGGGCCTCCCAAGTATGGACCACCTAGTGGTCCCTTGGAGTTGTCCATGGAACGTGACCTTTCTTTGGCCTTGTCCGACCTCTCATTTCGTGACTTTCTCTCTTGCGTATGACTATGACTTCGGTGGACTTTGGAATGTGACTGTGCCCTAGAAGGTTCTGGGAATGGCATTTCTGTCCGCCGCTTTGCCAGTTCCCCAGAAACATCCCACTCTGGAGCGGTGGTAAAGTGAGACTCCACAATATTGGGGTTGCTGTGAATCATATACTTCCCCCTATTCCGCTCCATGGACATCATGGTTTCGCGTGGTGAACGTACCAATGAGGAGCTGTAGAATCTGTAATCCCGATCATAGGTTATGCCCAGATTGGATCCTTCAGACGGATCCCCCCTGGATGCACGTGTTTTGCTATGGGAACGCAAGGCCTTGCCCTGCTGGGCCTTTCTATGGCTGCGGCTCCTCTTGCTGCGGGCGCTCTGCTGAGCCGAGGAGTTGGCTTTGTTCCGCTGCGCCTTCTCCTCCTCCAACCTCTTCATTACAGCTGTGTGGCGGGCAAGGTTCTCCACCGTGAGATCTGGGTTGATCCGACGGATGATCTCCATCTCCACTTCTCTAGGAACAGTACTGGGTGTCTCCTCGTCCCGCAGTGGCCACTCCTCAGGTGGGAACTGGGCTGAAAATGTGACTAGATGTTTCGTCTTGTCCTTCTTGAAGCTCAACCTGAACAGCTTCAGGCCGAACTTCTTAGACTGCTTCTCCCCGCTGCTGCTGCTTCCGTCTTTGTGTTTACTGTTTGTCTCTGTTTTAAACGGAAAACTAAGCGAACTCTTAATCTTCTCTGATGGCTGCTGCTGAGGGGGCGGAGACACAGGAGAAGACTCTTTATGCTCCTTAGACCTTCTCTGTAAGGTTGAGGTATGCGTACTAGGGATGTCCTCCCGGTAGCTGTTGTTGTAGGAGTCACTGTGGTTCTTGTGGTGAGGTCTTTCCCGGACACATCCCGAAGTGGAGGGTGTCATGGTACTCGAGTGAGGAGAGGTACACGGCTGCTGCTGCTGCTGTATGCGTTCCGGTATCCTCTCATCCAGGTGGTACCACTTGCTGTTAGTCCTAATGAGGGAAGGCGTGATGAAGTATGTCTGCTGGGTAACAATGAAATAACCCTCTGGGGTGGGGTAGATCTTCCGCTCTCGGACCAACATGTTGAGCGTATGCCGCAGGATCTCCATACTTGGAGTGGGGACGCCTACCGGATAGAAATATACAGAAGACAATCAGGTCAAATGCCCCAAATCAAATATCTTGATATCAACAATATCCATATTACACTGATATCACAATCTTAAAGGGTTAGTTCACCCAAAAATGAAAATTCTGTCATTAATTACTCACCCTTGTGTTGTTCGAAACCTGTAAGACCTTCATTCATCTTCGGAACACAATTTAAGATATTTTTGATGAAATATGAGGGCTCTCTGACTCTCCCATAGACAGCAAGGTAACTACCACGTTCAAGGTCCAGAAACTTACCAAGATGATCGACAAAGTAGTCCGTGTGACATCAGTGGTTCAACTGTAAAGTTACGAAGCTACGAGAATACTTTTTATAACGACTTTATTCAATATTTTCTTCTCTACTGCGTCACTTGTGGATGCGCGTTCACGACAGTATCATAATGACGTCATCACGCCAGATCTGGGTCAGCACCGGCACCGCCACACGCTTGCGTCATGGTACTGTCGTGAACGCGCGTCCAAAGTGATGCAGTAGAGACGAAAATGTGGAATAAAGTCATTATTTTTGTTTTCTTTGCACAAAAAAGTATTCTCGTAGCTTCGTAACTTTACAGTTGAACCACTGATGTCACACGGACTACTTTGTCGATCATCTTGGTACTTTTCTGGACCTTGAACGCGGTAGTTACCTTGCTGTCTATGGGAGGGTCAGAGAGCCCTCAGATTTCATCAAAAATATCTTAAATTGTGTTCCGAAGATGAACGAAGGTCTTACGGGTTTGGAACAACACGAGGGTGAGTAATTAATGACAGAATTTTTATTTTTGGGTGAACTAACCCTTTAATATGATTGTACACAAGGTGCATTTGTACATGATGACCAATATTAAAATGGGATTTAAAAACTACATGTAACTTTTTAAATCAAGTAATTACAATTCTTCCATTTATAACAACTAGGGGTGGGTGATATACTGGTAGTCACAATTAACTGTTAGAAATTAATAAACCGTAGAGCTTGACTGTCGTCTCTATCATGGTTACACAGTCATGTGACGTTGCTGTGCTACGTGGTCATGAAAACGTATCGTTTGCACACATTTTTTAAGCATTGCGGTTTTAAAAAAGTGATTATAAGCCATTGAAACGCAATCAGCAGTGAAAGGGAACTCTTAAAGTAACAATCTAAAATTCCTGCTCTTTGTCATTCATGTTAATCAAACAAAAAAGAGATAGAGAATCTCTCACTGCTCTTGACTAAATCACTTTTGTAACTTTAATAAGCAGTGAAGTCAGTGTTACACAGTGAAGAATATGCAGTGTTTTTATACATTTGATTACTTTACACAATGTATGTAGCATTTCTTATTTATTTGTCCTACTGTAGTTTTTTGTCCTATTGCTTGTAATTAGTTTCTTATTCTTATTTAATTGCTGACTGTTTACTTGTCTTCAGTGAGTTTTTTTAAATTTAGGCTAGTATTAGTTTTTGCGATATTCACATTGGTGACAAGAATTATGAAATTTCTATGATATCAAAACTCTTCATATGATAAAGACCTTATTTAAATAAAAAATAACTACATAGTGATATATATTGTTAGTAGTTACCATGAAATAAAATTACTTATATCGTAATATAAGATTTTGGTCATATCGCCCTAATAACTGTGTTTACTGTGCATTATTCATTGGCTGCCTTTCATATCATCCATGACACATCAGAGTGTTTATATCTGCATATAAGCAGAGCGCATAAAAATACTTTCATTAAATTCCCACATTCTCATTCTGTCCTGTTTCATACTATATGTATGGGTGTGTTTAATACAGCATATAGACATGACACAGTGGTGGCTGCCCTCCCTGCCTGGTTGACTGGTTTCACAGCTTTGCTCCTCTGTTGGGATTACTCCCCGTTACATCATGGAGTTCTTAAAGCCAGCCTAGTGTGACGCAATACACCCCCCTCCCACCTACTGCAGCTAAAATGCAGCAGGCAAAACCCCATTCAAACATCCACGTTTTGGGGGGAGAGTCTACAGTATATGTCTCTGTCTGCTCTATATACCTCTGTGGTCTAAATAGAGAGATTTCTGATGATAGCTTAGGTGAGTGCATTTGCGATGTCACAGTTCTAAAGGAAAACACAAAGTCTGTGAGCATTTTTTTCACTCCTGAACTCTTTTCAAACAGTACAGAAGCATCAACATGTGTCAAAATATGGAGTTAAAGAGTTGCTTGATTGCTGCTTGTCATTTACATTTGTAGTCCAGAGCACTTCTATATGTAGACACTGAGGTGGAGAAGGGTTGCCTGTACTTACATCATAGTTGCTGTTTAGTTTCCCTGTCAATGAGGTGCAATCCTAATTCAACCTTACAAACACTCTCTCCCTCACTCACACACACACACACACACACACACTTAAATGACTGTCTAATCCAATCGAGAACAACAGCCTTTCACTTACTGCAGAAATTCACTTTGGTTCTAAAGATCTACAACTGTTGAGTTGAGAAGTTCCTCAAGATCTTCTTGAAAGATGTTACATTCAAATTACTATTGAACATGTTTGCAAGTTATTAGCATTATTTTTTATTAGCATTAATAAAATATTTTTCAAAAACATGAAATAAGCAAATGGAAGTATTGAATGGGATGGGAACATGACCCTGGCTGGACTTCAACAGCACTACAGCTCTAACCAGCAGACATTTTTGTGTTAAACTGGTATAAAAAGAAAAAGCCATCTCGATATGCATCAACACAGACAAATGTCCATTCTTTCTAACCCAATACTGGGAAACACTTCAGAGAGTTTTATAAAAAAAAAAATAATAATTCATCACTAGCAGCATCCAATGAATGTGGCTGAGTATACCCTAAGACACCAGTCTAATCCTAAAATCTCCATTAAATAACCAATGACCATTTTTCTTTCATTAAGTGTAATGATACACTCCTAAAAAAAGATAACTAACTCAACTAATTTTTTTTTCTCTTTTAGATTAAACAGAAAAAAAACATTAGAAGAATACACTGAGCCTGTGTTGCAGAACTTTCAATCTCAATGTTTTATGTTCAGATGTCAGAAAAAGGGTGTATATTTTCTCCAAACAAACAGACTTTGACCTGAATTGGAAAATGAGGAGCCAAGCAATAATATGATGCTGTGTGCCTCACCAAAATAAAGACTTATTTTTTTGACAGGATCTATGCAACATCCTTAGCAGCTTTCTCCAAAATAAACATCAATGGATTTGAAGCCAAAACCGAAACTTCATGGGGGGGCTGGAATTTTCTATCCTGCAATACTTGCAGTGAGATGAACTGCTACATAAGTCATATGAAAATGTGCTCTGTGGAATAACATATTACATTTCAATGATGCCTGTATGCTTTATTTGTACAGCCAATGCATCCCATATGAGTCTCTCTCCAACAGACTTTTATCTGTCTAACATAACAAAACAATCCCCATATGACTTTTACCAAGACTCTGGAATGCATATACACATGTATTATTTTGGCAGATGCTTTTATCTAAAGTGACTTACAACAGTTCAAGGTAAATCATCTCCACATTAATACCAGTTTCAGCACAAAATAAACATGACTAAACATCCGAAGGTAAGTTGAAAGAGTACAACTTTACAATCCATATCCTGTCTCATGTAATCGCTCAATCAGTGTTTCCTCTGTGCAAAGATGTCAATATAACGTCTTGTAAACAATGTCACGTAAAGTCACATTTACCTTATTAATCAGATAGAAAAATAAACTGTAGAGAGGGGCATTTTGCTAAATATATGCACCATATAACATATTCATTATAAATTTGACTGTTCTTCAATGTTTTATTTATGTTTGAATAAATCCATCAAGTTTTTATGACAGCCACCATTATGTTTATATTTAAAAAGACTAATTGAAGTAGAAATATTATTATGTAATTGTAACTTTATTATTTTAAAAACTTCATTAGGTGTAATTTTAACAAATCAGTCAATTTTAACCTTCAGTATTATAGTAATGTAGTACCAACTGACTCATGTATATTTTACAGCATTAGTTGAGAGATTTTTTTTTTCCTTGAGAAAATTTGGCATGTACTGTACCTGATATATATCCAAAATAATCGATATTGAATCTAATCAAATCAAATCGCGAGCTTGTGAATGAGAATCGAATCGAATCGTGAAATTTGTGTCAAAAACCAGCCCTACAAGGTAACCTTACAAACCGAATCAAACCAAATTAAACTCAGGTACCATATTCACACACACACAGATTCTGACCTGCCTTCTTGATGCTAGTATTATCGTCCAAGTGGAGAGGTTATGATCCAGGTGTGTAAACGTACAGCTTTGTGTTCAGGGCGTGAGCTGAAAGGATGAGGTCATTATTCTATAGCAACCTCAGCATTCGCTACTGATTCTATAGCAACCGCATTGCCTCACAACATAAGGGACACAGAGCTCATTATGACTCAGCATCTGCTGCATCTTTACAGCTCACTCTCACATGACATAATCAACATCACACTACTGAGCTGCTGAATCTGACAAATCTGTTTGGCACAAAAAACATGACTGACATGCAATGAAACAATTAGGGCAGTGCCAATTCAATTTGGGCTAGACAATATATTGAATAAACCACAATATATTTGCTATGATTTTTCTAGACATGTCAAATTAACCAATAATCTTGAATATGCAATTATTTTTTAGCCATCAAATTTACTAAAGAACAACTTCACAATCTTTCCTTGTTTCTTGCATATTTGATTTAAATGTCTTGACTATCTAGTCAGAAACCAGGAACTTTAGCTATATCAACCAGTCATAGTGTGCATTTGCATAGTTTACACTTCAATTAATAATGGATTATTATTAGTGCTGTCAAAATTAGCGTGTTAACGCATGCGATAAATTTTTCCAGTTTATCCGCATTAAAAATATTTAACGCAGTTAACGCAGGGGCGGAGCTAGGGTTGGCCGTCCCACGCACAACTGCTGCTTCTGTCTCTTTTTTTCTTGATAAGAATTGCATTTATTCAGATGCAGAACATCTTTACGACCACATCAAACAAGAGACAGATGTGCATTTCAACTTCGCCTCAGCGCCAGGCGCTAGTCAAACGATGTTGAAATGGTACAGGTGACAAGGAGCTTCAAGAGAACATCAGTGAACTGCGGTCAGATGAGATGTTGTCAGGCCATATGTTTAGTAAAAGCTAATTTTCCTGTCCTGTCAGTGGTTATACTGTGCTCGTAGTGCATACTCTTCAATTGCACACAAAAATACGGCGGCGCGCGCTGTAGCCTGTATCATTTCATATTAAAGTGTGAATGAAACTACAAGCATACGTGTCAGATCCGTGTCACATTCAGCAGCAGCAGCTCTTAAAGTAATAGCAGCCAAATAACCTAATAACCCATCAGCAATCAAAGATCAAAAGAACAAGCAGAAAAAAGAAATCAATCATTTTTGTAGCTTTAAGGATTAATCTATATTTAATTTAGAATTTAGTGTTTGATAACTTTATTCAATTTCTGTACATTTCCAATTTCTGTACATTTCCTACTTGCTGAAGGGCAAAGGTAAATATGACATTTATTATAATATATAATAGGGCTGCCCCCTAATAGTCGACTAATCGCTAGTCAACTAGAAGAGGCTTGGTCGACCAAAATTTTATTAGTCGCTTAGTCGCAGAAAAAAAAATAATAAAAAAATCCACAGGCGAAAGTCACGCAGTCCGTGATGGGCAGATCATTAACGGCTGATCTTTGTGGTAATGCAGGACATCCAATCACTCACCTATCATTCATCGATCTCAAATATAACTTATCATCTGAAATATGTAAGTATTAGCAACTTTACATGGCTGCTCAATCTAATGTTAATCTAGAGAAATGTGCGCTGTTCAAGTGTCTGTGCGGAGTGTGGAAGCTGAATAGTAGCGATCACTGCAGGACAGATGGAGGCGCCGGTGCGATCACTTGCTCTTAAAATACTCCCTCATTTTTGGTCATTCAGATAAGAGCAATACATCTTTCGAATCTGTAAAGACTCTACGTTTATTTGTGTGCACTCACAATAACAACAAAATGCGCTTTTGTAAAATAATGAAAGCAAACAGGATGCCCTCTCTGCCGTTTTGGTCTCTGTGAATTTGAGTGCGAAACTCCGTGTAGGCCTAGGCTATATCTTTGCCTTACAGACATTAAAAATATATCTATAGAGAGTGAAAAGTCTACTTTCAAATGAACCAATTAAAATGGAATACAAATATTCTTAGATTATGTAATCTGTAAGAAACATGCATAAAGGCACATCACTACTGCGGAGATTACGAGTCAGTGTCGCCGACTTCATCTCTTAAACTGAAAACAAAGAATGCACTAGTTTATCAAATTATTAAAATGTTAATGCAGTCTCCTTACTGTTTTTCCCTGACACATTCATAATCATTACTTCTGCAGTGCGCTGTGGCAAGCTTTATGCGTGTGCTTGAGCGCCTATTAGGCTATTTAGGCAATTAAAGGCTCATTACCGGCAGCCATATCACCCTGTAGCCCAAGACTGGTTACCCACTGAAGCTAAGCAGGGCAGACCTCCTGGGAAAACTAGGTTGCTGCTGGAAGAGGTGTTAGTGAGGCCAATACCCCCTGACAATGTAAAGCGCTTTGAGTGCCTAGAAAAGCGCTATATAAATATAATGAATTATTATTATTTAAATAATTTATTAATAAACGTGCAATTATTCGACTAATGCTTAAAATGAACGACTATTAGTCGACCAGAAAAATCCTTAGTCGAGGGCAGCCCTAATATATACGCTAGTCAACATTTGCAGTGAATCAAAACCTTTCATCAAAGTTGTCCTAAAACCAATATGTGTTTCTTTCACAATTCATGCATAACATGTAAGTCTGTTGCTGGAGGAATGGCAAGCCATCCCTCAACACAATATCCAAAACCTTATCTCAAGCATGCACAGGCGATGTGAGGCTGTGATCAATGTCAGAGGTGGTAACACCGACTACTGGCTGGTTATCTCAATCCATAACGTTTGTTGTTTCTTGTTCATGACTTGTTTGTCGCATTTGTTAAACCATGCAATTCATAATTGTTTTACAGTACGAACTCAGAGTTTTGATCTGCTGTAACATGTGCAATAACATCTTGTTTTGTTGAACTGAAAAAGCTTTCTTTCCCGTTTTGGGTCCTGCTTCAAGCTCTGACGCTCTGACGCTCCACACAGAGTGACTACAGTACAGTACAGTACAGTATCCAGTGCATCACCATTATGACCATTGTGCACTCCAAAGACACTACACTGCTGCACTGCAGGCAATAATGTTTAAGAGGCATTTCTAGTCCATTGTGACTTCAGGTGAATCACAGAAGTACTGAACAACCCACAGTTTTTTCTGGTGCACTCTTGTCTTTACGAATGTGTGACAAGCCACTTCATACCTTGTGACAAACAATCATGTCTGGGCACCATCAAAAGTGATGAGGCATGAAATTCCATTGATGACAACATTGATTAATAGCAGACTTAGCCTACATGTTATACATGAATTTTGAACAATACCCGTTCTTGTATTAGGACAACTTTGATTAACTTTTTTGATCCACTTCAAATGTTGACTACTGTATATATAAAATAAATGTTAAACTAGATAGCTCTCAATTATACACTGTAATGTTGAATGGCTATAGTCAATGGTTAAATATTAGGAAAAAGAGCAGTTTCACTATGTGTGTACTGTTAACATTAGTATCAGTGATACTCGCCTTCAGTCACAAAAACAATGCCATTAAACAAATTTTTTAAATTTACTGTCTTACTTGAAGATTGAATGTGAAATTACTGCAATATAATAGTATATTTAAAAACTTTAATGCTAGGTGGGATTAATTGCACTTAATTGCGAATAATTAAAAAAATATGCGATTAATTAGTAATTTTTTTCATCAATTGACAGAACTATTATTATATTTAAATAAACAACTAAAACCAACATTTCATAAAAAAATATATATTTGTGCGTTTGCATCACACTTTAAGTCTATTCATTCACTATGTGTGTACTGTTAACATTTTGTTACGACCACATCCTCTGAGAAAATACTAAAACACATTTTCCCTCATAATCCAACCACTAATTTCAGCAAAACATCATTATCCTGTGCTGTATTTCTGCAAAATAGCATATAACAACGGATGTTAAACATTCCGTATCATTGCTGTGACCACATCATTGTTTATAAAGCTCCAAATATGAGACTTTACCCAGACGTTCCATGATATGGCTATTATCATGTGCAAATGGCTGTGTAAACGGTTACAATTTGTGTTACTGGCAAAAACTGAAGAAACTAAAATCACTGAGCCATTATAAAACAGATTTAGCATGTAAAACTTACAGATGCTTTGAGCAAAAAGAAAGATTAAAAAAATAAAGATGCAAAAAGATAATTCTTCATTATGATATTTTTTGTATTGTGACATTATTTTAAAGGTGTTGAAGTGCATTATCTTTACTGATTTTCTGTGATATCATTGAAGGACGTTACCTGGGAAGCATGTTGCTAGGTGTTCGATGAGAGTCTCTTGTGTGACAGTCTTACGAGCGGAGTTCATGGCAGAAATGGCCAGGCACAGGATTTCTCCCAGTGGGATGAACTGGGATTGGCTGATGGGAGACATGCTGATGGGAGACACATCACCTGCAAAGGACAAAGATCAAAGGTCAAAGATTCGCTCAGTGTAGCAGAGGTGAAAGGTTAAAAGGCTGCAGTGCTGGCTTTAATGCAGAACAGGTGTCATGACTTTCTAGAGGAACTGATCAAAAGTTATAATGTGTAAGGTCATGTTTAAACACACACACACACGCACAATACACTAATAATAGAACAATTAATTGCTCAATATTCACCATTTTGAGATTATCTGCATCACTCAATATAATCTCTAAAAAAAAAAGAAAGACTATGGATGCACAGATAGCAATAAAGTTCTGGCACAAAACGATAAGTCAACAATTATTGTCATGTTATGGCAAATAATAAATGGCTGTTATTCAAATTCTCTATTATGTGCTTAAAAACTAAAATAAAAAACACTTAAGATTTTTTATTATAAAAACAATAGAAAATATTTTTAAATAGAGTTTTCAATGCTAAAGAGTTTTAAATGGTACAAGTGAATTTTTGCAACACATTATAACAGAGACTATGAGATTTGATCAATATTATATTTAACTGTTTTAAAATGATAAATGAGTGCTAGGTGATGGCAAAGAGCATGAGGTAAAAATGTAATCAGAATGTAATCAGAATGTAATCAGAATGTAATCTAGTGTAATCTAATCAGAATGCAATCTAAATGTAAAAATATGCAAAAATGAGCATGCCCAATTAAATATCAATTAATATAAAGGTCACTTATACCAATATGGTGGCAATATACTGTTCATACCTAGATAAGTAAGTAAGTGTTCACTTCATTTCTGCAATTTTTCTATAAATCTCATTTGCTGTCATTATTTTGTATTATGTATATCAGCATTATATTGGTCGCAAATATCGGCAATGACATTTAAAACACACTCTCAAAACCGCACCTTGGCAAGAAATTGCTGGCAGTGCAACAAAAAACACTTTCCAACGTTTTAATCTTCAGTCTCTGTTTTTGAAAAGCGCTGCAGCAGAAATTACAGATCCTACATTTAGCCTGCTTCTGAGATTAAATCTTTGACCTTGACACAACTCTATCATCCTTTACTGACTTAACACTTGCTCTCCGGACCGACCCACATTCTGTACTACTCAAAGACCTCTCCCAAAAATAGCACAGAACATCTGGTGCTAGAACCTCCAGTACAGACCCTGGAAGAGACACTCAGAGGAGGCAACACAACCAGCCAGCAGGCCTTGGCACCTGGGTAAGAAGCTCAGCATGGATCCCTGGCTCTTAGGATCCAAATCGGGCTTATCAGGCGTGCAAAGTGAGGACAGAAACATACTGGTAATGCACCTTCCTGGCTGGTGAAGAACAAGGGTAAGCTGATTAAAACAAAACACATGTGCACAAAGTGAACTAGTGTCCATGTGAAGAAGGAAAGCAACAATAAGACACGCTGGGGGTGGGCAGACTGATAAAGATGAAACATTGACCTAAGATCTGTCTGATGCAGGTTATCAGGGACGGTAGATGCAGGAATCTGATTGTAGATGAACATGAAAGGTTATGTTTCTTCTAGCGGAGACATGAACTATAGATATGCATAGGTGTCCCATTTACACTGTGGCCTGGTGCCAAGAGGTTGTCAAACCTGCTCAAAAAACCCCGGTGTTCAAGTAACACGAGATTAACAGGACACTAGACAAGTGAGCAGTTTGGGTTCAAAGGCGATCCCAGCACAAACATATGTAGAATTAAGAATATCCTTTAGTATGACGTCACCTGAGAAATATCAGATATAAGTGCAAAACAAGAGTCTAAAGACGTACTAGTGAATAACCTGACTATGCACAGACCGCATATTGCATGCGTACTGCACACAAACATGCCAATCGCTGGCTGAATCTTGCTTAATTTACCCGAAAACAAAGTCGTGCTATAAGGAAGAACTAATCAAATAGATTTTTCTAGGTTAGTTGCATTAAATCCTTTGAATATACTCAGTTTTGAGGCACGTAGTAGGAATTCAATGAGATATCCATGAACATGAAATTCTGCCTTATCTAAAATTCTGTCCGGCCAAAAGCAATAAAGTACTAATTATTTTCCTGATGCAGAGAAAAGTCTTCACACATGTGCCTAAGTCAACACTGCAGTGAAATTATCGGAATTGGTAACAGGGTTACTAAAGTTAACAAAAACTATTTTCCTTACTTGAAATAAAATAAACTTTAACTGAAATAAAATATTAAACTTTAAACTTATTTTATTTCAGCTAGTTGTCAAAGTAACATTTTTATTCAGTTCAACCTGATGTACTAAAACTAAAACTGAAATAAAAAAAAACTGTATACTAGTTTTAAATTGTATTTTTAATTGTATACATATTAAAAAAGATAAATGATAAAAACACAAAACATTAACTAAAATAAAAATAAAAAATAATAAAATCGAATTAAAAAACATATACCATAAAAGTATTTTAAGCAGCAGGTATCAATGAACTATGATTTGATGATCATAATGATTTCATGAACTATTGTTCATTGCTAATTTGTGTTCAATCATACAACTGTTAATCTCAATTTAATTTAAAAGTATTTAAAGGTAAATATACACTGAAAAAAATGTTTCATTCATCCAATTAAAAAAATTTAGGGTAATGATTCACATCTATATTTTTTAACTTGAGCCAATGAAAAATAAATAACTTGCCCTTTTTTCAGTGTATAATGAAGTATTTTCTAATAAAGTCTTCTAATCTTCTGATAAAGTATACTAATAAAGCATTTCTCAAGTTCACGGTTAATTCACGTTAGCTATTGCATTAATGTTTACGCACAAAACTTTACTGTAAAGTTTTTCCCACACAGGTCTATTATTGTGTTATCATCTATTTTATATAAATTCCACTCTAAAAAGCACAAAAACAAAAGAAACAGTACTTACTTTGCATGCTGGTAAAAAAAAAAAAAACTCTTTCTGAATAAGTGGGAAGTTGCTGGCCAGAATAAGCTGCAAATTGGACCAAACTTTGACTAATAATAAGCAAATGAAAAGAAACCGAAAATAAATATAAACAAATACATTTTTAAGCAAAAGTTGCATAACTAAACACTTAAACTTCCTAATCATGCATACATTGAAGTCATTTAATGCTGTTTCCTCATCCTCACTGCTGTAGGACTCTCTAACTCCCCTGCGAGATATTTTACGCCAGACCACCTCTCCTCGCAGACACTGACATCACTGTTTTCCCTCTCCTTCCAGGAAAGAGCTCCAACCGCCCGACTGGGACTGCGGTCCTGCGGCCCAGTCACTCGTAACCACAGACACTGTATAGTAAACACACTGCAGTCCAAACATCACTTCGCCAGCGGTCAGAGCGATTTCTCACAGTTCATCACTACAATACATCTCGCACAGAGCTCCTCAACTAGAAAACCTTATCTGCACTAGTGTAGAAAAAAAAGTGAAGGGGACTCATAAATCTTATCAGGGTGGATCATGAATAATTAGGGGACGCACTTTTTTTGATTCGCAAATCAACTGATTTGCTGAAAGGCAGGTAAGAGGGAATTAAGCAATGCTTGCCTTAAAGCACACTACATAGGTTTCAAATGAAAACAAATGCTCTGTTGAGTCACTTCTAAAAATAAAGCTCCCATCGAGAAACTAAGAAAAAGGCAAGAATGATCCAAATCTTCATTACGTTTTTCCTCACCACACAAGTGTACTTTGGCATAAACGCTGTTTTCAGATCAAGCTGGGTCTTATTCCAGAAAAATTGGTTTCATTACACAATAGGCGTAGTGAAAGAGGACAGAGGGGAGGGGCTGCTCTCTGCTTCCTAAGTGAGCTTTGATCTCTCTGATGGTCCATGCGTGTTGTGATGGTGGTGATAGCATTCAGCAGCAGGATGCGACCAGCTCTCTGCATTACAATGAGTCCTGAACAGTGTTGGGCAAGTTACTCTGAAAATGTAATCAAATTACTGATTACTCCTTTTAAAAGTAATCACGTTACTGTTCTGATTACTAAATCATTTATTTGTTTTAGATATTTTATGTTTAGATATTTCTATTTTGCGGGAGTCCCGTGAATCATTTTATTCTCCCGCATCCCGCACACACATGAGCGTCTACCCACCCGCACCAGCACTCACCCATCTTCTCGCCCCGTCGGGTCTCGCGGGAGCAGGTCTCTAATCCACTGGCACTTGACTCGACGGTGCGTGTGCTACATCCTTTTTACAATCTCTAGATTATAAAACACTGCATTCTGTCAGCAATGTAACGCGGCAGTAACGTATAGAGACCTCGGCTTGTAACTATACTCTAATTACTATTTTGAAAATTATAATGCGTTAAATTACTCCGTTACTAAAAAAGTAATCAAATTACAGTAACGCGTTACTAAGTAATGCGTTACTGCCCAACACTGGTCCTGAAACTCAAACATTGCCATCAAACTGTCATGGTGTGTTCGGACTAAAAGACTAGCGGCCAGAATTACTTATTTAAATAAAACAGGAGACGATGAAAAACAATAATGAAAAACTACTGGGAAAAAAAACTACCAACAAATATACTCGATTCTGAGAAACGATAATGATGCTCAACTTCTGTAAACAAATTATGGTTCATTTCAAGACAGACATCACTGAGAATAACAACTCACAGCTCAGGGAGTCGGATGTCGATTCAGTGGGTTAATTTAGAAAAAAATTTTTTATCAGAATGATTCAAAGCAGTAAATGCTGAGTGTGTGAGTCTTTGTACAAATTATTAAAAGAACCAGTTTATCTGGGTTTGTTTTCCCGCCGAGCTCCTTAGATAAGCATGTTCAACAATGCATACATAGAGTTGTGGTCAAAATTTTACATGCACTTTGCAGTATCTGTAAAATATTAATTATTTTACCAAAATAAGAGGGATCATACAAAATGCATGTTATTTTTTATTTAGTACCGATCTGAATAAGACATTTCACATAAAAGGTGCTTACATATAGTCCACAAAAGAAAATAATAGTTGAAGGAAGGAAAACGATGCCTTAAGAGTCTGGAGGTGAAAGCTTTTTAAATTTGAAGATCAGGGTAAACTTATTTTGTCTTCTGGAAAACATGTAAGTATTTTCTGTAGCTTCTGAAGGGCAGTACTGAATGAAACAAAAAACAATATTTAGGCAAAATAAGAAAAATGTACACATCATTCTGTTCAAAAGTTTAGACCCCTCCTCTTAATGTATAGTTTTCCCTTCTGGATGTGAAAACATGGACCTCAAATCATAGTTTTCGTTGGAAAGGGTTCAAATACAAAAGAGATGCTGGAAAATCAAAGAATTTGTGGGACCTGAAGGATTTTTCTGAAGAATAGGCAGTTGAACTGCTCAGGACAAACAAGGGACTCATGAACAACTATCACAAAACAAAACAAAAGCAAACAAACAGCTGTGGATCATGCGGTTACAACACAGTATTAAGAATGAGGGGTATGTAAACTTTGGAATGGGGTCATTTTTCCTTCCTTCAACTATTATTTTCTCTTGTGAACGTACTTTATGTGAAATATCCTATTCAGGACAGTACTAAATAAAAATAACATGCATTTTGTATGATCCCTCTTATTTTGGTAAAATAATGAACATTTTGCAGAAAAAAACACAACTGTACATTATACTCGCATAAGACATTATATATTATTTAGCATATTTCAACTTCTTGATTGTTTGCATCATAACAAAATGTAAACATCCATCTTTAATCTGCTTAATACGACTGAGGCACAAATATATTAAGATATTATAAGCATTAACATCATGACCTTTTCTGTGTATTTGTGAAAAGCAGTATACAAATAAATTTGACTTGATAAAATCATTTGCTTGTGAATTTAACTACACGGAAACTAATGATCATATTACCCTTTACATGGCACATTATTACAAATTATCATGATAACTATTTTTTTTTTACTTATTAAGCACATATTGTTACTACAGTAAATCAAGGGCAAGTTCATAATTACCTATTCATAATGTAAACAGAAATGTTCTGAAATCTTCTTGCACTAAAATATGGTTGTACGTTCGAAAAAAAATGTAAAGCGGAACAATTCTTACAAAAAAGCATTTTTTAAAAATTACTTTAGATGTCAATAGCATATGAGCATGCATGATGCATATGCATTCAGTGCCACGGTATATATTAAAATACTATGGCACTGCCACCTGATATCATCATTGCGCTGTACTTTATAGTAAGGGAAGCCTTAAAAAACTCAAAACAGAAATACTGAATTAAACTTCCAGATGCTCTGGGTGGAAAAGTTTGTCAGAACTGAACCGTGGAAACTTTCACAGATAGCTGGGACACCAGGAAGTGACCTCACATGCAACAAAGAGCTGCATTATCAGAAGCAAAATGGAAAACATTTTATGTTGCTGTCAGCTCAGCTTTAACCCCCAGCAGGGAGACAGGAAGAGAATGGAAGACATTTTCAGACCGTCCTGCTCCATTTGTCCACCCCCACCCTCCTCTAACAGTAGGCCCGGAGCAGGGGGCTCGCCTGATGGCTGATGGGGGTAAAGACACAGACACAAGTGCCGAGGGGTTAAAAACATAGTCTGTTTTTATCTGATCCCGCCTGCAACAGCTGCATCACAGCCCTGGTGAGATCAGCACGTCCCCGACAGGGTTAATACAACACAAGCGTGCAAAAAAAATCAAGCATGACATGACACGGAGAGAAAAAGAGGATGATAGAGAGACAACCATCCTTGAACGTGAATGCATTTTGCTCCGGAGGCGTTTTCGCCGTTGGATAATGGAGGAGGAGGTATGCAGAAGACGCGCTCACGCCTGACGCTGCCGTAGTAAACAATCCCCCCACAGCTTGGGCTCTTTGTCCAAACACCTCCCGATCAACCCCACCCCCTCTTTTGTGATTCATTCTGACAACGCCGCGGCACGCAGTCTAATTACGGCGTGCAGACGAACATGCGACAGAAACAGCCGTGCCTGCGATGAAAGAGAGAAGATCAAGCTCTACCTTGGTTTATTCCGTGCGGCTCCAGCTCCTAAAAATCCAAGCAGACTTTGGAATCCTCCTGAGAGCCTTCCACTGACAAATGAGCATTCACTCCAGGGTCTTACCCAGCATGCTCTGGTCCACACAAAGAGAGGGGAGGTGTGACCAATCACATTGGGGCTGAGCTTGCACTGTTTTTTTTTTTGGGAGGGGGGGTCCTTACAACACTTCCTCACTACCAGGAATGCCCACTGACACAGTTTAGTGGGCGGCCCTTTCGGAAAAGGTTGTTATGGTAACGCATCCTTGTTGAACATACCTAGTGCATGTCCATCCGTTAGCCATATTTTCTCTTTCCGATGCTCAGCTTCATCTTCCACAGATTTTCCCCACATTCTGCTAACTAATAATTAAAGGAATCAGGCTCAATTCAGTCATTCCTATGCGAAAACTGTATTGTGTGGAAGAAGATTCCTGTTTTTCTCCACACACACACACACACACACACACACACACAAGTTGAATCCAATCGTCCCGAATCCATCGTCACTTCCATCTGAAGGCAAATGATGAGTGTGTATCGTCATGGTAGCTGTTAATGTGGCGAGGGGGTGTGAGAGGAGGACCGGGACGGAGAGAGGGGGAAGGGGGTTATCGCTGGGAGAGGGGGAGGGGTGTCTCTTAAAGGACACATGTGCGATCACAAAAGGCTCAGGCTTTATTCAGAAACACAGAGGATCTGCTGTCTCATGCTGTCGGCCCCTGAAATGAATTCAGGTTCCCAGGGCTGACTGACAGGATACCCTATAGAAGGAATCGTTGATCACTTTGTGAATAAATACCTCATGTTCAACCATGGCAAAGCCCTATTTAACGGAAAATTGAAAATATATGTTATTTTTTACAAACAGGCTTATTTGCAATTTTAATGGAAAAGAATAGACATTTTTTAAAAGCATTTTAGTGGTTCCTTTTAAGGCAAGTAGCAATATTATTTCTTCTAGCTAGGGCTTTGTTCAAATCAGTAACCCTAAATATCTGCAAAATTCAAATAAAAAGAAAAAATAAAGAAAAATGCAAACAAACAAATAAATCCATAAATAAATGTTAAAGTTTGGGGTCAGTAAGATTTTTTGAAAAGACATTAATAATTTTATTCAGCAATGATATATTAAATTGATCCAAAGTGACCATAAAAAGACATAGCCTATACAATGTTACAATGTATTTCTTTCAAACAAATGCCGTTCCTATTCATACTTTCTCTTCAAAAAATAATCCTGAAAAAAAGTATCACAATTTCCACAAAAATATTAAGCAGTTCAACTGTTTTCAACATTGAAATAATAAGAAATGTTTAAATCAGAATATTATGATGATTTCTGAAGAATCATGTGACACTGAAGACTGGAGTAATGATGCTGAAAATTCAGCTTTGCATCACAGGAATAAATTACATTTTAAAATATAATAAAGCAGATAACAGCTATTATTATTAGTTATATATAGTTATTATTAAATTGTAATAATATTTTGCAATATTTGTATTGTTTATTTACACACATAATATGAAGAGTTTGGTTCCAAAACACGATAAATGGCATTTAAAAAAAAAAAGTGAGTTCCCGCCAAAATCAGTAGTGTATCTGGTCGGTATTGAAAAGCCAATTTTTAATTTTACACAAAATGCGATATTCGCTGTGTTATTCTGTCATGTTTTCTCCCTTTCTTTCCAAACCGCGACTAACGCCAGTCTCCCTTCTCTGCAGAATGTGATACATCCACTCAACCAATCACAGTGCACCATTCCACGCATTGTAAACAGTAACTGACAAGCTACGCAATATCGCATTCATAATCGCAGATGAATCACCTTCGATTATGAACGTGATAATGCATAGCTTGTCAGTGATCTACGGCTCTGTGTAGTAAATGCCGCTCCATCTGAAAGCACGTGATGGAGATTTACTACTAATCACAGAACCGGCTTTACTGACGAGATGCGCATGACAATCACATGCGATTTATCATGCAGCCCTAAAAAAATGACAAATTTTGACACCATTGATGAACCTGTGGTGGTTTCTGCGGTGAGGAAGAAACGTAAACAAAATAAATACATAAATAAACTGATTTGCTGTGAAACACAAATGGGAAAGAAAAAATAATGAGAAAGCTATAGGGAGACCTATGGGAACCCAGTATCATGACAGCAACTTTAACACAGGAAAGCATCAATCACACATTTGACTGAACTTTTTTTTTCTTTTTTTTTTTTAAGTTTGCAGAGCTTTAAAATGGCAAGCTAAAAAAAAAAAAAAAAATCAACCTACTGTTGCATTGTTATAGCAATCTGAAATTATGATTTAAAATGTTAAACTTGCCATAAAACCAGAACCAGAGAAACCACAAACTGAATCACTTCAGGGGGCTTATATCATATGAACAAGTGTTTAAGTAGAAATATTCAGTACATATTCAGAAATAGTCTGCCACTTTCCAGATACATTCCAGATACAAATTAGGCAGTTTAGTCCTATAAATATAAATACAAATACAATAACAAATGTCTGTGCTGACAACAACTTTTCCTGTATGCACTAAAAAAATAAATGCAAAAACGCACTGATGCTTAAAAAACTAAGACACAGAGGCACTACTGCAAACACACACACACACACACAAACACACAGCACATGACAGTTGTCACTCCGGTATTGCGTGTCAGGATATCTAACAGGAGTGGCCAGATGCCACAACAAATCATCTTATAACTTGTGTTAGAGGGGTGGGACTAAACAATGAGACAGTTGTTTTATTAAAAAGAAGATTATCTTTATCTCTAGAATTTTTTTTACCCAATTTGAAGAAATGGAATAACCTATAATGTACAAAAATCACATTTGCACCAAAAATAAACATTTTTGGCTTAAACCAATAAGCGTGCACACTTAGGCCAAAAAAACTAAATATTTTCAATAGACCTAATTAAACTTATCAAACATCTCTCCCAGTGGCGGCGTTTCACAAAACCATAGGGTATGGCGCGGGAGGGGGGGGGATAGAAAGGGGGAAAAACATTTCAATAATTAAACATTGCATCATCAGTGTTGGTATTGTATTAGATACTTGCACTTAACATTACATGAAAATCAAGCTCAAATGGAGTTTTTGACCAGCGAATGACGGAGATCTGCGTTTTGTCTGTCAGTAGAACAGCCGTATCGGAGACAGCATGTGCATCGCATAATACGCTTTCATCAACTTTTACAAGTTATATAACGTTTATTGTAGCTATATGGGCGCTTAGTTTTTCTTGTTGTTTAATACACTTGGCCAAAATCTCATGATATAAACGATGAAGCGATATATATGCACAGGATATTTAAAACATACAAAAGCATATTGGCTACAACTAGACGGCAAATAGCCTACTTCTCCGCTCTTCAAACACACAAAAAACATTAGCCTTTACAGACATAGTGTTTAAGTGAATAAAACGCTGTACTTATTCAAACATCATTTATTATTTACCCTTGCATTGCGAACAAGCCGAGATC
>NW_015644625.1:897955-902604 GCF_001515625.1 Sinocyclocheilus rhinocerous | reverse complement strand
TGGTATGTGGCTTTATCAGACACTTGCACTTAACATTTTATGAAAATCAAGCTCAAATGGAGTTTTTGACCAGCGAATGACGGAGATCTGCGTTTTGTCTGTCAGTAGAACAGCCGTATCGGAGACAGCATGTGCATCGCATAATACGCTTTCATCAACTTTTACAAGTTATATAACGTTTATTGTAGCTATATGGGCGCTTAGTTTTTCTTGTTGTTTAATACACTTGGCCAAAATCTCATGATATAAACGATGAAGCGATATATATGCACAGGATATTTAAAACATACAAAAGCATATTGGCTACAACTAGACGGCAAATAGCCTACTTCTCCGCTCTTCAAACACACAAAAAACATTAGCCTTTACAGACATAGTGTTTGAAAAAGAAAACGCTGTACTTATTCAAACATCAGTTATTTATTTACCCTTGCGTATTGCGAACAAGCGGAGTTCTGTCTCCTCCAGGCTGTGCGCGGCGTGTCAATCTGAATGGAGGTGCGGTGAAGTTACGAGGTTTCGCTGACAGTTTGAGAATACAATGGCGTTACGAAGTTTTACTGACAAGCTCTTTTTAATGCTTATAATGGGTTAAATATTTGTAAAACCGTCTGATTTAAAATAATAACGAAATATAATAGAGATATGAAGTTTGGATAATTTTCCACGGCACACCTGACTGGGCTAGGGTATGGCAACTGATCTCCCTGATCTCTCATATGCATTTACACAACGGTGAAGTGCCAATTTTTTTTTTGTTCAAATTCTCTTGAATCCCAGCTAAATGTGCTAAGACAATTATAAATAAACCATACACTGATTTCCTCAAAAGTGTAAACATTGTGACAGAAACTAGTTTGAAAATATTCATAATTTTTGTAATTCAATTCACAATTCAATCGCTAATACCATCTGAAAAGTAGCCCTGATCCTCTAGTTGCTGTTATGGTTGTAACACTAGATGGTGGTAACAGAAAGTCTAGGCATGCAAGATAGTGAAGTTGAAAACAATTCCTGCCACAGATCTGAAAGAATTCCAATTTTTGGCTACTTCAGTCTTGCGTCTCGTCTCCAGGATCGATCAAAACATTCAAAAGCTGTCAGGTGGCATTTTTCTGCAACTCCACTCAAATTCATGTGGCAGCATGTTTATGCCCCATGGATCTGCCTGACTTCAATCACGGCACAGCCTAAATGAATGAGATGTGAGTCTCTTAGAAAACAGAAGCTCAAACTGTTTGGCACGTCTTTTATCATCTATTGCAGTAAACACATTTGTAACTCTTTCTTAACATATTTTGAAAGAAAAAAAAGAAAGAAAAAAATTCCTGATGAAGGTTCATGCGACCGAAACGTAGTCACGTAGTGATATGCTTTGCATAGATTTGTGTTGCGCCGTCTTCCAAAAAAAAAAAAAAAAAAAAAAGAGACTAGGTTTCATGGCTCTGCTCAAGGGGAGACATCAAAGAAAACAAATTCTAGCTCAAAATATGACTGCCCTCCACATACCCTCTACAGATCACTATAGTACTACGTCTGTTATGCAATTGAAGCTGAAAACATCGAAATCGGCCCTGAGATTTAAATATAATACAGAAATCATGGTGACCAAATGATCCTATTGGCAAGTAAAGGTTTTGATGTAAATTGTGGGGTATTGCCAATACCCCACAGTGCAGAAGGGGCTTCCGTTAGCTGCTTTGTCATTCAAATGAAACCCATTCACAGACCGAGTACTATGGCAACATTAAACAAACAAACTCGACCGAATAAATACACTGGTTTGATATTAAAGACCCCATGAAAAATTGGATTTCAGTCTATGTCTGTTAGCTTTGATCCCACCTGTGCTATAGTGAATTTGTACTCTAAAAATGGTAAACTAATAATAATGTACAATCTTTCTCATCTGGGAAAACACTCCAAAAATATTAATGACTCCTACATTATGCAGATTTTTGATAATGTCCCTTCCCT
Source organism: Sinocyclocheilus rhinocerous (assembly GCF_001515625.1). Lineage (NCBI taxonomy): Eukaryota > Metazoa > Chordata > Actinopteri > Cypriniformes > Cyprinidae > Sinocyclocheilus > Sinocyclocheilus rhinocerous. The sequence goes on along the minus strand of NW_015644625.1, from coordinate 900,627 downwards.
AATATAACCTGCTGAATTTTCCATGCATCCAGTGAAATCAGAAATAGGAAAAAAAAAATGCTGTACAATCTACTATACATTTAATATATGAAATTATACAATTAAATGAAAGAAAAAAAAAACAACTAAAAATTAAAATACAATTAAAATAGATAAATAAATAAATAACTTTCAGCACTGCATTTACACAACTGACGTGTAAAACTATAAAAAGAAAATATAAAAAATATATTATTAATATTACTACATTATTAAAAATTACATTCAATAAAATTATTATAATATTTAATATTATAAATACAATATATAGAGTGATATACAGGTTTTCAGATTCTTTTTCAAACAAAAACTCTCATGTGCTTGCTAGAACGATATCACTATACTGTTGCATGACCCTGAGGATATGACACTTGACTCCACCAATGTTGTGCAAACACTTAGAAAAGGTGTGTGTATGATTGTGTGAGAAATGTTTACATTGTCCTCCCACCATTAAAACAGACTGGATCTTTGCTTACCAAAAAGACACTTTGATATGGCCCTAAACAAAAGAGAAAACCAACAGGCATTAATACAATCTCTTTCAAAGAATGGATAACTGCAATGTTTGAGCCCTAAAAGTTGAAGAAATGTGATTTTAAATAAACTTTACTTTAAATGCCTGGAACGCAGCTGCAGAAATGAACTGAAGATCTGTGCTTTAAACAAACAGCAGCAACATCTAACAGAACAGTAAATGTGATGCTTGGTTGTGCAAAAGTCTCTTGATTCTAAACTGATTCTGTCAAAAGGTTAACTCCTTAAAGTAAATTATACTAATGTGAATCATACTAATAAGATACTAATATAACTTGTCCCAGAGCTGTAATGCGTAGCTCAGATAATAACAGCAAGATCAGATTCAGCTCTGATGCCGAACAGAACTGAGGATTTGACTCCTGTCGCTCTACATGGAGTTCCGGATTATAAAACGCACTAATCTCTATGCTAGTGGTCCATATCTCTAATGACGATTTGGGTGTTTGGTTCACTCTAGTTATTCTACATATCAAAGAAATACAAACCAAAGCAAGTAAAGTTGTACATACGGTATTGCACATTTAATTTAATGCATACATGTGTATTTAGACACTAGTATCTCACAGACAAGTTGCATGTGAGATACTATAAGCAGGGCGTTAAGCTGCATGCTCCGCAGTTATAAATGCACAAATGCATCTCTCACACACAGCTACTGCAGGTTTCCATCCATCATTTAACAAATGTTCTCCAGTGTGCTGGAGGGTTAAAAATATATGCTGAATTGCACAGGACAAATCATGCACAGGCAACACAGCACATAAAACAGGTCAAAACACCAGCAGATACACTCTGTGTCCTTTCCACTTGATTTAAATATGCATCTGACAATTCTGATAATGATATGAAAAACATTTAATGCTGTCAAACGATTAATCACGATTAATCGTATCCGAAATAAAAGTGTTTGTTTACAATAATATATGTGTGTACTGTGTATATTTATTATGTATATATATATATAAATACACATATACAGTATACAGTGGTGTGAAAAAGTGTTGGCCCCCTTCCTTAATATTTAAATTTGTTTGATGATCTGAAACATTAAAGTGTGACAAACATGCAAAAAAACAAGAAATCAGGAAGGGGTCCAACACTTTTTCACAGGATAGCTGGATAGCTGATGCGCCTGGATAGCTGATGTGCGCGAGCTGATAAACAAAGCACGCTGAGTGGATTGAGCGTGCGGCGGCGCAGATGCGCGTGTGCGAGTTTCTATCAAAATTATCTAACATTATCAAGATTAATTTGTTCTGAGATAGTTTAACTCTGAGTTCTTGTCATATTTTATGACCATTTTCTAAACTATAGCGAATAAACTGTGATAATGTGAGAAATGTTGAAGGTGTCTGAATAAATTTTGGTTTGACTGTATCTATTTGATAAATGAAGTTAACCAACTAACATTATACATACCCTTTTGGTTTCTGTACCCAAAATAAAAAAAAATGTACAAATGCAATAAAAATATCGGTACTCGGTATCGGCAAGTACCAAAAATAAAAGTATCGTATCGGGCGAGTACTGGAAAAAGTGGTATTGGTGCATCCCTAGTATTTATATATACATAATAAATATACACAGTACACATACATATTAAGAAAACAAAAACTTTTATTTTGGATGCGATTAATCGCGATTAATCGTTTGACAGCACTAGAAACAATAAAAGAATAGTTGACCAAATATAGAAATCGTTTACTCATCCTGATGTTTCAAACCGTATGAATTCCTATTGCAAACCACAAGGTTTTTTTTTTTTTTTGAGAAGAATACGCTGGGCTGGGGTTGTCAAGATTAGAGATCGACCGATATATCGATTTACCGATATTTTCCCGATATTTAAGCATTTTACCATAATCGGATATCGGTTTTGTAATATTGGATTCACCGATAAACGCCGCCATCTTGTGGGCGTTTTGAGAATTGCGCGCAGGATCGCCATTGCAGCGCGTCTGAGGGGAGATGAGACAACAACAACGGCGTGCAGGTACTTGATATAGTTGCTATAGTTAGTAAACTTTATTTAACATAACAGCCATCAATGCACAAATTAGATGTATTACATAAATGCCTGATATGCAGTTTAT
>NW_015644625.1:860500-877582 GCF_001515625.1 Sinocyclocheilus rhinocerous | reverse complement strand
AAACTCAGCGAATACTTGCCTCAAAAACTTGCTAAATATATCTATAGAAAGCTGTAAATTACTACTTTAAAACTAAAAAATTCGAATCAAAAACAAAAACTCTTTTTACGGATTATATACAATCCGTAAAGATGCATTTCTCAGGATCAGGATCTTAATTGGTATCGGTTATAAAATATCAATATCGGTCGATCACTAGTCAAGATCCAAAATTACAAAAAAAAAGTGTCATAAAATAAACTCAATGCCATTTATTTAATGTCTTTTTAAGTTATAACAGTTTCGCATGAAAAACACAAACGTATGAGAATCTTTTTAACAAATCTAGTTTGCCGGATCAATTCACAACTCGTTTTCAGTCTGTTCAAAATTTTCATTTTTAGGTAAACTATTCATTAAAGCAAATGGATTACCACATCTTTGTGAAACAAAAGTACTGATATCTTTTTAATCAATGTTTCTTTTTGCATCTCATGACTGAAAAACACTAAAATAAATCCCATTAATTAATCATATGAGCTGAGAACAAATTTGTCTCATCTGCCTGGGTGCATATGAAAGATTTATTGAGATATTCAAAAACAGACATTAAAAAGTGAGTATGTGTTGGGGTAACTGTGCGGGTACGTGTGTGTGTTTCTCCACAGGGGGCATTCTTGCATCAGGCAGCCGAGGGGCCGCGGTGGGTTAACGGGTTCATTTCTGTATCCCAGCATGCACTGCTGCATCCTTTATGCCGCAGTGTATGTGTGGGAGCCGACATGTCAGTAGGAGATGAGGTGCGTATAGGTAAATGTACATGTGCATACGTGCACAAGTCAAGTGCAGTCAAAAACAATACTGGAATTTTTTTCGCTGATGTTGAACATCCGATGGATTCTGGTATAGACACTGAAATCCATTTGCAACTGCATCATAACAACAGCAGGGAAATCATAAAAATATGCTGTTAACATCTGATAAAGCCAATATTGACAGAATTGCCAATAATGATTGCTCAGGCATCGCTCACGACCTGAGGCACTAATGGATGTCATTGCACATTAGTCATGGGTCACGACGGTCAACTAATCAACTATGTGTCCGAAAATTGACTGGTCAATTAGCGAGCTCAACTAGTTTATCTAGATTTCTTCCTGCATCCATCCATATATATTATATTATACAAACACAACCATCCAAAGGTTTGGGGTCAGTATGTTTTGTTGTTGCTGTTGCTAAAAGAAATTATTACTTTTACTCCGCAATCCTTTATATTGATCAAAAGTGACAATAAAAGACATTAATGTTGCAAAATATGTCTATTTCAAAAAGAATGCTGTTCTTTTTAAACGTTCCATTGATTAAAAAATCTTGGGGAAAAAATGTACCACAGTTTCAACATACATACTAAGCACAACTGTTTTCAACATTGATAATTATAATGTTTCTTGAGCAGCAAATCAGCATATTTGAATGATGTCTGAAGGACCATGTGACACTGAAGACTGGAGTAATGATGCTGAAAATTCAGCTTTGCATCACAGCAATAAATTACATTTTTTAAAAACAATCAAATAGAAAACAACTGTTTTAAATGTAATATTTATCAATAGTACTATTTTTATTGTATTTCCAATTAAATAAATGCAGGCTTTGTGAGCATTACAGACTTCAAACTAGGGCTGGGCGATATGGCAAAAAATGTAAATCTCGATTTTTCTGAACGTTTGACCTATTCTCGATTTTTTACGATTTTTAACTAGCCAACTAGAAAAAGTAACTACAACATGATTTCTTCATTAACCCTATAGTTAAAGAAAATTCTATTCCAAGTGCACCACACATGAAGTTGTCAACATGATGTAAATGTTAAACAAATCACTTGTTAAATATCTTTGCAGAAAAGATGCATGAACTACAACTACATCTTGTACAAACTTGTCTTATACATATTATGTTCAAGGTATAACACCAGTAGACTATTATTAACTATAAATGTTCTGTAAAAACAACAGCAGCTTTCAGTCTGTCACCGTGATGCAAACATGAAATATCAGACATACAGCAGTATTTATAGGTTTTTTTTATTCGCTTGCGCTGCTTTTCCATTGTTTTTTCTATGTAAACATGGACGCGTTTGACTGTTGCACTCACAACTCGCAGCGTCTCATGCATGAAACGACATTCTAAAAACGTGGCGCTCAAGTTAAAAGAAGTTCACTCCAATCTTCTTGCATGTTTTTCCTATTCCACTGCCCATGTCGCATCTTTGTAAACACAAAAGCGCATTCTGTTTGAATGGCGGCTAGCGATATGAGCGTGTCACACGTAAGCGGTTAATCACGTGCACTGACATGCGGTTGGATCGTTCTTTTCTCTTTACTGTTATCATTGGCATATTATCAAAGTGTCTAATTCTAACATTTGGTAATATTTCTATTTAAAATCGCGATTCCTCGATTTCTAAAAAATAAAATTGCGGCAAAACATGCAATTTTAATTAATCGATAAAATCGGAAAAATCGCCCAGCCCTACTTCAAACATTTAAAAGAAATCTCCCCAACTCCAAACTTTTGAACAGTAGTATATTATTCTTGAATAGCAATCGGTACATAAAGTTGTTGACCTCCAACACTGTAATGTCTGTCAGTGTGAACACATTAACTGAGCAACTGCAGAAATATTCTCACAAAATGCAGGTTTCGCCTGCCTTCTGAAGTAACAAATCCTTGCGATCAAACCAGTCACTGTCTGCTGATGATGCCAAAACATCAGTAGAAACATCTGGAATAAAAGACTTTCAGTGTAAGAGGGAGGCAGAGCTTCAGTAAATAAATCTTCATGTAAATTAATCTGACATCATATGAATTACGACCTCATTACACAATGCATAAACAACAAACTTCACATTTATCAGGACCAAATGTATTTCAAGATCTGAAATACTGCGGTAGGGCATCCTATGAATGCCAGGGAAATGCAAAACTAGGGATGTACCGAAATGAAAAATCTTGGCCAAAGCTGAAACCGAACAAAATGAAACACGGCCAAATACCGAACACAGTTTTACGCATTTTTTCCCCATGTATTTTGCCAATTTTTTCACCATTGCATAAATTTAATAGCCAAAATGTGTTTTTTATTGCTTTGTCTTGCTTTTCAAAGAATAAATCAATTACAAAACAATTTATTTAACACTGGCCATTTTTTTGTAATAAGATTATACCAACAAAGCACAATTAAACTTAAAATTAAAATGAAGCTAAAAAAATGGCCATTTTTGAGACCCCCTTCTTGAATCAGGAATGTAATTGGCTAAAGACAAAAAAGAAGGAAAACGGAACACTTTGTGCAGCAAATCAGCATATTAGAATGATTTCTGAAAGGTCCTGTGACACTGAAGACTGGAGTAATGATGCTGAAAATTCAGCTTTGATCACAGCAATCGATTACATTTTACTACATATTCACATACAAAACAGTTATTTAAAATTTTAATTACAGTTCACAATATTAGTTTTTGTATTTTTTTACTGTACAAATAAATGCAGCCTTGCGGAGCAGAAGAGACTTCTTTTAAAACATTAGAAAACATTACAGATCCCAAGTTGAACACTGTGTGAATGCTATAATAAACGTATTAATAGAGCTGTTGTAATTATTATTATCATTATTATTAGTGCTGTGCGGTAGGGCTGTGTGATTTGGGGGAAAATATCAAATACCGCCCAGCACTAATTATTATTGTCTTACTTTTTATTTTATTTTACAGAACAACAGTAAAATGACAATACTAACATTTATGAATGCTGATGGAAGACCTCAGTGATTAGTGATTAGACAAATGATTCTCATTACGAATATATGTTCGTCGCATGTATCACATTGTCACATGCCTTGTAAAAATTCATAAAAATGTGACTAAGCAACTGACGAGTAACACTGTTTCAGTGCAGATTTTCTTTGGGCTTTGGATTTGGAACCCTTGCTAACGAGCTTGGGCAGCGCTGTCAGAATACATGCAATTCGTGCGTGTATTAGAAAATGTAACATTCTGCAGTTTATTTACTAATTTACTAACGTTTGAGGCCATTTCACGATTTCAATCATCATACAGTAACCAGCAACAACCACCGCTTCCTCTTCTCATCGAAGACATGCGATGCAGTACTAAACGGTCTCTCGCTGTCGGTGCTTGTAATGATTTTTGCGTCTTTCTCGAACAGTTTTTCGAGAAAGCTTCCACACTGCCGACATGTTTGCTGCATTATAAAGACTGCGCACCTCTCACTCTACACTAGGCATGGGACGATAACCGGTTTCGAGGTATACCGCGGTTTGGAAAAGTCACGGTTTCAAAACCACTAAAATTTTCCGTTATACCATTCCTGCGGTATGCGCAGTTTTTTTTACGTGTCGTCAAAGACGAAAGTGCAGGACTCCCTCAGTTGTGTGCAGTATATAGTAATATAAAATGTAGTAAATAAAATGTGTTCAGTGGAAAAAAAAGTTTTGTTTTTTTTACCCAGACATTTAATCCAAAAAAGTCGTAATCGCAATACTGTGATACCGTGATATTTTTATATCTAAGGTTATCATACCGTCAGAATCTCATACCGGCCCATGCCTACTCTACACTGGTTGCAATTTGATCGTGTCACCAAAAATGTCATTGTTCGGTACAATTTATTCTGTCTTTTTGCGTATTCTTTTTTTGCCATTTTTGGCCGAATAATTTCAGTTGCCGAAAATTCGGTGCATCCCTATGCAAAACTACATATTTTCATTATCAACTGGTCAGTGGGTTGTCTGAACAAGTAGTTCACTATAGTCAAGCTTAGAAGTGAAAATGTTAAACAGCAAAACCCTTTCTAAGAAGTTGCATGTGAAAATATGCAACTTCTAAACACTAAAGAAATACTGAAGCTAAATGCACATTCTTGCTTTCAGGCTGAGATTTGCTGTTTAACATTTACAGTTTAACATTTACAGTTTAACATTTACAGTTTAACAAGCCAAAGCATAGCATATTAAAACTCACTCAGAGAGGCTGCATATATCTAAATCCTCAACTCCAAATTAAAAATTAAAAATTAAAATTATACAAAAAAAAAGACACAACCAACTATTCCAACCCATTTTCAATTAACAGTCAAAACTTTTAACTTGGTCTCACCAGGACATGTACTGAACTGCAGCATTCATTCATTCTATGGCAAGAACCCTTGAGCGGCAATAAGCATGACATACTCCAAAATGAATGCTGTCCTTTACAGAGCAATAAGCTGAGAAAACCACAGAGTTTTGGATATGTTTGAAGTTTAACGCTCTCTCATTGGAAATGCTGGATAACACTGCACAGCCCTTTTCAAAAGGAGGTGATGACAACCTTGTCTGTGTTAAAACGGCTTTCTATCCCTGTATTCTTGTCGCACAATCTGCAATTTACGGCCTGAACTGAGTTTCAAAGTAGGCTTGATGAATGAAAAGAATACCCAAGACATAAAGAAAGGCAAAACAAAGTGAGCAAATAAAAGAAAGTACATTAGCAGGCTGAAGCCATCTTTGAAAACTTCAAGGTTTACAGCTTCAGTTGCTTCCGCAATAACTGGAAGACCAAAAGAAGAATAAATAAAAACCATGATTATAAATTGCCAAAGGGCTGCACAACAGATTTTTAGTTAGCTGGAGAATTAACAGAGGCTCCTAAGTTGGGGCCCACTGACATCTTACAGTTTACTGAGACTGTGTGATGTCTAGGATAGGGATAGGAAAGAAAGGAAAAAATATGCGAAAGACCAATATGGAGATATCTGAGAGCGGGAGAGACAGCTCTGGACTGTATAAAGATCTGTACAGCCCTTTTCTGGATTTAAGGCTTTTAATAAAGTTGATTACCGTAAATGAGAATCCACAGCATTGGGTTATCAAAGCAAGCCTGCAACGCAAATCTAGTATGTGCTACTTCATAGCTCCAATTAGTCTGTTTTACCATTAGGACCAATTGTACTTTCCACAAAAATAAATAATAAATGTGATAGAACAGGGATTTTCTAATTTTTTAGCCAAGAAAATGACGCTTACCTGTGACTGCAATACTGTGAAGTGATTGCATTACTAAAATATAAAATTTATAAATATTATATACACAGCTATATATTTCTCATTTATACAGTGTGAGAAAAATAGTAAGTTTTATATTATAAACGCAACAGGTTTTTATATTGGTGGTCACGTTTTATTTTAAGGTCCAATTCTTGCTATTAACAAACCGTTAACTCCGACTTATGCCTCAAACTCCTAATTTGCCGCTTTTAGTTAGTAAGGTAATTGTTAATTTTATGTATTGGGTAAGATTAAAAATGTAGAGTATGGTCATGCAGAATATGTGCTTTATAAGTACTAATAAACAGCCAATGTGTTAATAATAGGCATGACAGTAAACAACTACTTAATAGTGAGAATTGGTTCCTATACTAAAGTGTTACCATTGTGTCGTACTAGTCAAAACAAGTGAGAAATATTATCTGTGAAATATTTACTTAGATAAGGCGCTATATAAATAAAACTCATTATTATTAAGTTAAATAGTACCTCACAACCCCAAAGCTAAAAGTGACAGTGGCAAGAAGAAAGTGTTACATTATCTTAAGTTAATATGTCAAGTATGCTACCCATAAAAACAGTTTGTTTTCTCTCAAACTTTCCAGTTTGAAAACTCCTCATTTAACACTTCAGTGAACTTCATATGCTGAATCTGAACTGCTGTCACTAGACACGAAGCCGCTCGCACTATTAGAAAGACTGAAAAAAAGACAGAAAGGGAGACTGTTGAGAACTTCACGACATCTTCAGAATCCAAATAAATCATGGACAATGAAAACATGGTGTGCAACTGTGTGTGTTCCAGTGTGTGTGTGTACACTTGTGTGGTGGGTACATGGCAATTCTGAGTGGCTTGCCAATACTTCAGCGTTCCCATCCAATCAAATGACTAGAGGAGCGCTCCTTTTCATGGCATCCAAAGCTACTCTCTAAGAGTCTGGAAGGAAATGCATAGAGCACCAGAAAACAAACAAAAAGCATTCAAAAATGACAATCAAGCTCAAACAGTCTCCAATAATCAAAACAGCTTGTGGTAAATAACAGCGTCTCAAAAGCCAATCTGATGAATGACTGGGAATGACACAATGAAGCATCTTCCCAATAAACATACATTAATTCATTATAACTCATGACATAGTGATGCTTTTTTTATTTTTTTGGAAGATAGTAATGGGGCACATATGACAAAGAGACTTTGAACTGTGTTTAAGATGCAAAAATATGGAAAAGTTTATCTTTTGTTTAACAAAACAGATTGTTATGTGCACAAAAAGCCTTAAACGATCCTTAGTGGAGTCAAGTTTTATGGCAAAACAATGACATAATTTTTCAATTTTTACTTTTTTTTTTAGTAAGCACAACGCTTGCAGAAAATGCTTCTGTGCTCATTACTGAATGTCTATTGATCCGTAATGATTCATCATTCATCATGTCCTGACATGCTTTTGAAAAAAAAAATAGCTACCATACCTTTCATTCTATTAAAACATTTCACTCATATCAGTGCTTGGACTTTCAGAAGAATTCTGAATTTTGTCAAATCACCATAACATCATTATTATTTTTTTTTTAGTAAGCACAACGCTTGCAGAAAATGCTTCTGTGCTCATTACTGAATGTCTATTGATCCGTAATGATTCATCATTCATCATGTCCTGACATGCTTTTGAAAAAAAAAATAGCTACCATACCTTTCATTCTATTAAAACATTTCACTCATATCAGTGCTTGGACTTTCAGAAGAAAACACCATTCTAATTTTGTCAAATCACCATAACATCATTATTATGATATGCAGTGAAGCTTAACCTGATTATATGCTAGTACAAGTAGTTCTTGAGGAAGCATTTTTCACAGTGTGTAAAAAGAGAGCTGTAGAGGTTGATAAGGGTAATTGGTCAAATCCAGTCACATGGTTCACTGAAATCTAAGCTTGTCGCATCTAGAAAATCAGCCAACAATTACTCGGTATGTTCTGAACTGCAGGACCAGCTGTTATTTATTTTAGAGCTGTTATGTGACACAACAGCCAGTCTAATACCAGCGGGGTCAGATTAGAAATAATGGCCATATTCAAAAAGTAAGTCAAGTCTGATTGCGGCATTAAGATGCCTTTCAAGATGAAAAAGTCTCTGATCTGGCAGTTAGCTATTTAGAATAAATAGTCTACAAATGATTAATCTGCTAATACTGTAATGGCAAGGTATCTCCATATGTGCCACAAAATCGGCGTCTTATTTTTAATTTAAAAGCATTACAAAGTTTAAGGTACCTTAATTCAGAAAATCTTGGAATAGTATGGGACGCAAGTCTTCAAAGACCATCAAGGAACTGCAGGTGGAAGTCTATCCCACAACAGATGTTCCATTTGAAGTATCTACTAAAATAAAGTCTGGGATTTCGCCACTATTTAAGTGAATCCCTCCAAAATCCACAAGCTGACACGGAGCTCTGGCATTTTTCTTGTGAGTGAGAGAACGTGTGTATGCGTGTGTGTCCGAAGTGGATCTGAAAGTCTCAAGATGTGTAGTGGTTTGAATCACATTAGAAGTTTCCATTTTAGGTTACAAGATATGATAGGTTTTTGCACAAATCTTTCCTCTTACTGTAGCACAATTTTTCTCTCAGAGGCTGCAACCAAAACGTATTACTTATTGCCTCAAATTAATTACACATTTGAAACCAATGCAGACTTCCCTAACATTACCTTCCTAATGACTCTGGGAACTCCTCCAGAAAACCCCCTATAGTCAGTCAGTGTAATTTTGTGCGGAGCGATAGCCAGGTAAGATAACAGTAAATCTCTCTCCCAACTCACCCATGACAGCATAAAATTCCCTATAATTGTTTTAAAACTCCTTGTCTGAGAAAAACACTAAACTGGGGAACAAAGATTTTGGACACCGGTAAATATGATTGGACTAAACAGAGGAGCCAGTCAAAACAAATCAATAAGAAAATCTAAAACCCCACAAAAGTGTCCACGTACAGCTGTAAGTTATCAACCTTGTCCGTCGACCCGATTTGCATACCATGACTCCCCCACTGACCTGCATGAATTAGCACTCCACGCTAGGCATGTGTTACTGGAAATGCAGAAGAGTAATGAAAGTCAAGAAAACACAGGGTCAAGTTCCGCATCAACCATAAAGCCAAAGCTTACGACTTTATCTCGGAACAATGCAGTTGATTGTGTGACCTTTACTTCATAGTTTTTACCTTCCTGCCCCCAACTAACACTCCTCCATGAGAATGCAAGCCAGAAGTCAGGCGGTTTGTACAATCCGCAAACTCACTCGACCGGCAGCACACCGCCATCACACTAAATATATTGCATAAGCCATGTGAGGAATTCAGAGTCATTTGATTTTCTGTGGGTTTTAACCAATATTGCGGAGCAAATGCTTCCAACATTTGTTTGAAGAAGTACAATAGGGTGATGGTATTTCAGTAGTTTATGGTCATTTCTTTCCTGCATGAATAAAGAAATAAAATACAGTCCAGAACTGTAAGTTTAAAAGTACATTTATTTCATACCAAGTACAATAACATATTTACTGATATATCGCTCTAGACTTACGGATATAAAAATTATAATTCAACTTCCTTTGGAGTACTACTTGTGCACAACGCATATTTCTTGTTATTAAGCCTAAAATGTGTTTTAATACCATTATTAATGAGGATTGTATGACCTTTGAATAATATCAGTCTTTAAATGCAAGAAAGTATACTTGCAATAGTTGCACTTTAGCACAATCAAATATACTTCAGTATATCTTTAGTTGGACTTCAGCACTACTTCCACAGAATTAATGTGCATTAAGTACAAAATTAATTCTTCCAATTTTGCAGACTTTAAGTATACCAGTTTAGTATACCAAAAGTATAATTGCAGGGTATTTTTATTAAGCACATAAATATGTAAATGTATTTGTAGCATACTTAGCATGAAATAAATGTATTTAAAATACATTTCAGTATATTTATTTTTTACTAGGGACCTTAAGTCAGAAATGCTAACAAGATTTGACAGATTTGCTTCAAGATTATCAATGAATAATAACATATTTAGATATTATGAACTAACAATGGCCAACTTGAACATTTACCCAACTTGAAATGTAAAACTATATGTAGTTTTATTCAAAATGAATACAGTAAAAGTATTGTTCATCGTCATCTCCTGTTAGCTAACTGCACTGACTAATGTACATCTTCTGATCTGTATTGTGAAAAAAAAAAAAGTGAAAGTGAAGTGACGTGGCCAAGTATGGTGACCCATACTCGGAATTAGTGCTCTGCATTTATCCCATCCAAAGTGCACACACACACCGTGAACACACACCCGGAGCAGTGGGCAGCCATTTTTTTGCTGCGGCGCCCGGGGAGCAGTTGGGGGTTCAGTGCCTTGCTCAAGGGCACCTCAGTCGTGGTATTGAAGGTGGGAGAGAGCGCTGTACATTCACTCCCCCCACCCACAAACCCTGCTGGTACGAGACTCGAACCAGTGGCAACCTTTGGGTTACGAGACCGACTCTCTAACCATTAGGCCACGACTTCTCCCTTAAATTTATTGTATTGTAATTTATTGTATTGTAAAATATTGTAGTGTTACTTTAAAATTGTCATTTTACCAATGATCAAATACAGACAATGAACGTAGTTATGATTTAAATGCAACCCTTGCATTTGAATCTGGAGTAGCTACAATATGATTTGCCTTTAATCTAAGATTGAAAGGAACAGCTGTTTCTATGATTCCTTCTGATTGCAGGAATCATTAACAACAGAAACTGCCTCTTCAACAAACCAACAGCAGACTTTACAACCAAAACCAAACACCAGTGCTTTGATATCAGTCACGAGAACTCTCTAAATAATGACTACTTTAAGTCCCTTCAATGGAGATTCACTATTTTAAGGAACTGATCAAGTTGAGATTCACAAGTCCTATAGGTTACATCAAGAGAGAGCCGTCCAATCATTTTAACCAACTTTAAAACAGAACCTCCCACTTTCACAGCCCCACACATTGAATCGCATGCTAGTGCTTTATGCCCCAAATGACACCCAAACTTCACAATGACCACATTATTTAATCTTTGACATCCAATGTTGCTAGGAAACATGAAGGATCCTCAAACCAATACGGTTTATCCATTACCATTCAGCTTTACCTCAAGTCTCTCTCACTTCAAATGGATCAAAATGGAACATAGCCATTTTACACAGGTCAGCGTAAATTTGAGCTGTGCACCTTCATGTACGTCAACGAGTGAACCATAATTCATGTACCACTGACACCAAATATGGAAGGCAAAAACATTTTAGGGGACCATCAAGTGGTGCATTTTACATCAGGCTCAAGTTCCCTCCAATTGTTGGCTTACACGACGTCTATTCTTGGACTTTGTTGGTGAGACTGCTGGACGTAGACGAATCAAACTGGGATGGGCTAACCCTTGGTCATCGCCTCTTAATTCTCTCGTTAGCGCAGAGGAGAGCAGCTGTAACGAGGGGGTTCTGGCACAGCGGCAATAAGAGTATTTATTTTTATGGGAGCACTCTGTTGTTTCAGGCCTTGAGCTTGGGTCTGGGATCTCTCTGCAGTGATTTGGTATAATGACATCCAACAGGAAACCTTAATTAGCCGATCAAAATATGAGATGCAGTTTATCCTGTTATATTTTGCCCTCTGGGTCTGAACAAGTCAGGTAAAGTATCACAAAACGAGCACATGTGTAATCAACTTAGCTTAAATATCATATCGTGACAACAGGTCTCAGCACATCCAGCATATCTGATTCCAGTTCATCATTTAATAAACGCAAATCTAGATTTGGAATACAGATGAGCAAAACTACACATTTTCATAGTCGACTGGTCGGTGAGTTGTCTGTATGACTAGTTACTCTTAAGGACAGGGCTTCCTTTAGACTGACTAAAAAGCTTACCACATCTTTTTGACATTAAGATTGAGTTTCAGTTTTCAATTTTCCAGTTATTTGCGATTACTGGATGAGGACTTTCAAAATTATTTGGTTTTACATCATTGACAAAATATTTTACAGCTGTGTTACTACAGCTAGAACAATTTATATTCAACTCCTAAAGTCCATTTCATTATTTTCCTGACTTCTCTAGGCCTGGAAATCAAAACAGTGAAATTCCCTGTGGAAGTACTGATTGTATAATTAGGTTGATTTAGGGTCACATCCACCAGACCTCGATCAGATGCATTTCTTAAGGGACACATTCTTGTTCAGAAGCAGTTGGAAAGAGTGCAAAAGAAAGTCACAGAATGCAATAGTCTTAAGATGTATTTTTTTACATTTGAACTATTTTAGCTTATGTATGAGACAGTACTGTGCACATGGACCAACATTAAAATAATATTAATAGCATTCAAGATATCTGACAGATATTCAACAAATATATAGGCTATAAACTTTTATTGCACAAAACTACTTGAAGTCTGACAATAATTATCTTGAAATTCACAAGTTGCGCTTTGATGGCTACAGTTTTAAGAGAATGAATTTATGGATGCAACATCTCAGAGAGCTTCCCATGCTGAGATTCTAACAGCACAATAAAACCAGCATGCCAAAACATTGCATCTCTAAATTCATCCCCTGTAAATCTTTGCTGCTAAAAATAATAAAGCTAAAGCAAAAGCATGAATAAAACTAAATCTAGATTAACTTGTCAACCTCATTGAACCATCTCTAGAAACTTGTAAAATATAACAAACTAAATTAAATACCAAAAGCAAACAGATTCCAAATCAAATCTAGTGTTCTTAAAACGTGGAGTAGCCGCTCGACACAAGCTCCAGATGCAACAAAACTCGGCTAACACACACACAAACACAATTGCATGTTCAGACAGTGTGGAGCAAATGCTAAAAATAGCTGACCTGCATCTGTAATGCAACAGACATAATCATCTCATGGCCCTAAATCTGGTGAAAGTCATCCGTTCAAAGCAAACACAAAATGTAGGATGGCTGTAAAATCAGATGCACAAATTAACAAAGTGTCGCTTCTGCCATTGGAGCGTAAAGGACAACTGACCTGTTATCATGAATCCTTGAGGACAGTGAGAGATGAAGTGTTTAGGGTAATGTTTGTGGAGCCGGTAGTCTTTCTCGCTCCGTGACCGCGTGCGATCAGAGGCCCGGTCTGAGAATTCGGAACTGGGCCAGGCCCTGCGCAAAGTGGTGCTGCGTGTTTTTTTCATGATGAGCCCGGATAAACACAGCGTGCCGGCACCAGCTCTGATATCACACCACCGCGATCACACTCCGGACATGGCGGGATACCGTCGTTATCCACCTCTCTCCTCTTCTGTCAGTCCGATGTAAGTGCATGCAGTGAAACGCACGCGCACACACTCAATCACAGATGCTCGGGTTGTGAAATCCCTTAGGAATGGTTTGGGGTCCTCCCGGTCCTGAATCGGTCAACTGCAGATGCATCCAGCAACACATCACCCTCCACACACCTAATCCTGGCTTATGCTTTCTGCAAACAGAAGAACACATGCACACTACTCTCACATGCTCGCCGATCGCAGCGGCATGTGGATGGAAGACGAGGAGGTGTGTGGGAGTGGAGGGAGGAAGGGTACGAGGGGACTCATGTAGGAGAGATGGAAGGAGGGGATTTTAGAGGGGTCGGAGTGGGGGGCTGCACCGTGAGAAGAACCCTAGATTCAGACAAAAGATCAATTCAGTCGCGCTTCACTCCACTAGTGCAGAGCCGTCGAGACAAAGGAGACCCCCAAAAACAAATTAGACTTTTAAGACCAGGAACCACAGTGGAGACAAAGTCTTCGTGTGCAGGGCAAGGGTCCTTCAACCATGCAGAAATGACAAGCGGGAAAAAAAAGCGTATATGTGGGAGACACAAGATCCAAGTCCTCCCCCTTCTCTGATTCAAATCCAATTCTGGAAAGAGCTCAATCTGTTTAAGAAAAATAACATGTCACACAGAGACCCGCTTGGGTACATTGGAAGACTTGGAGATTTCTGACGCGTTCAGAAGATAAACACTGATGCACTGAGTAAAGATCTCTCCGTCTTCTAGTCTTTCTCCAGGCTGTGTTGTCTGACTTGCCTCTCTTGCACCAAGCACTCGTAAAAGGCTGGCACATGCAGCTCCTGCTTTCGCCTGATGATTTGAGGAGCTGTCCGTCTTCAGACTTGTTGATCCAGTCAGGGTGCGCTTCTCGCCACAAAGAGACGGCGAGAGAAAGCCCTGAAGGTTCTCACTTTCTGGCAGTCCGCCCAGCCTATAGAAACCCTGAGCTTTATTTACATACGCTGCCTCGCGAGCTCCCCAGACAGTCGAACCGTCGCAGTAAAGAGCGTGTGAGAAATGAGCACGAGGAGTCCCTTATCTGCAAGAGACGCATGACAAAAGAGTTGAGTCTTGCAGTACCTTTTCCAAAAGAACTTATTTTCTCTCTCTTCTCTGCTTTTTTCACTGAAAATCCCTTCTTCCTCCAGGCAGAGTCATTCACAATTCCCACTCGCTCCCGTCAGTTGAAGCACCAGCTGCAAGAGAAATTCCTTTGGAATGCAATAAAAGAGATCCCTCCACGGCAGCGCGAGCGGGAAAAAGGGGGTTCGGGGATCAGCGTGGAATGGTGAATGGAGATCTCTCCCACCCTCCCTTTCTCTCATTCACTCTGTCACGCTGTCATCCCTCCCTACCTCTCCTGACAGGAGCGCAATCACGCAGCTGTCTGAGAACACAGCCAATCACTCCATGTCAGCAGACAGAGAGAGAATGTGACAGAATCTCTCTCTTTCATGCACGGGAAACACACACTGCATTATTTAGTCAGAGTTGGAAATATGACAGTCACAAAGACACACAAGAAGCAAAATGCTGGACATTTCGGTGTATTTATCCTTTTAAATTTCACATGCTAAAAACTTTGAAAAAATTCTATTATTATTATTAGGGCCCAAGCCAGTAAGGCGCAGGGCCCTCTTGTTATTATTATTATTATTATTACTATTAATGATGATGAAAATGTTTTTTTCCACCACAACAGCAAGCTAGAGATGAAAATGTGGCATTTAATGCAAAAAAAATAAAAAATAAAATATCTATCCATCTATCATTTCCAACCAAGCTATACTTTTGTCAAATGATGCAATAAGTTATATAATATTTTTAAAAGCAAAAATTTAAATTCATTAAAAACAAGAACTGTTTACTTATAAACTTGTACTTAGCAAATTCTATGAAAGTAGTCATTTGAATCAGTCATCCAATGAATCCAAAAATGTTTGAGCCGTCAATCCACAAAAAGGTATTAAACTTAATACATAATTTGAGTTGTGGTGGAAATGTATTAAAAAAAATAAAATAAAAATTGAGGGCACTGTCCCACAACAAGCTGTACTCTTTAAGGTAACATTTTTCTACAATTTTTTTCTAATAGTGTCCACTACTGCACATTGTTAGTGCACAAATTAGACTAGTAAAAGTGTATAAGTATTGTTTTCTGAAAGTCCACAGGGCCAATGGCACCCACAGTTAGGAACCACCCTAAACACCATTTAAACAGGATCTCTTGAAGATACTCTGTGCGTGAGATGTTTTTCCATTTTGTCCAGTATAATGTGGGTCTACTTTTCAACAAACAGTATTTAACAAGGCTGCTCTGTCTTTCTGACTCTTTCACCTCCGCAGGGCAGATCATTAATCAGAGGGAGGACTCCCTCTCTGTCCAGCCAAATGAGCAGCGAGAAACTAATGTTTTTCCAATAAGCCACAGATCAGAGGTCACCCATCCATAATAAAGCAGACCATCACCATCTTTCTCATTAATATCAACAATCTGTGCCCACAGCTTGCAGCGAACAAATTGGCATCAGTGTTTCCTGAATGGAAACAAAAGGATGAAGGTTACTTATTCAAAGAATGGAACAAATAATGTCTAAGTATTTATGATTAACTAAATGCTGTCTTTTGAGCTTCAGAAATGGTTTGGTTGAGCACTGATGCTTTGCAGGCAGAGGGTGTTGGGTTACACAGCTCTTAATGGAACACTATAGAGTCATGGCGAGCAGAAACCTGCTGTAGGTCAAATGCAAACTTGGCTCACTAGTACAGACTTTGCAGGAGTCTTGGCAAATGCAGTTTACAACTTTCCATGAGGTCTGGACAGTTTTGAGGAAGACAACGCATCCACTGTGGCTAGTTTTATCTAGTTGGATATAGAGCATGGCGTTAGCAACACTAAGGTCATGGGTTTGATTCCCAGAGAATGAATAGGTTGAATGCAATACAAATCCGCCTGTATCTTTGGGATTGTCAAAATTTGCATTTAACATTCTCTGACCAATTGCAACACCAAATGTTTACGACTCAGCCAATAAAAACGTTCCACTGTCTGGACATCTTGGCATGACAGTTTCACTGGGAAACCCTCTGCTGTCGTTTCATGCCTTGCAAACCCTTAAAGCTTCATTCCTCCATGGCTCTCGGAGTCTGGCAATCTCCGGGCCGGGCCACGGTACCAGTTCACATTTTCCTGGGTCTGTTATGGTTCATATTTCTGACTGTGTTATGTCAGGGCCGCCAGTGATGACAGGAATGCAGACGAGGGCTCATGAAGCACATGTCTTTCCTTCCAGAGAAAGCTGACAGTGTGACCCTTAGGCCCTGTTTACACTTGGTATTAAGATGCGTTTTGGTCGATCGGCTCACAAGTGGACAACGCTAAATTGAGCTCATCCACTTTCGACCACTTCCAGAGGTAGTCGAAAACGCATTCGACCAGATTGCTTTCGTGGTGTAGACGCTGATGTGGTTGAATGCGTTCGAGCAGCCACAAAAGACCGCCTACTCTCCGCCTACTGACCGAATACACGTATAATCATTGAAAAATACCGTGATATAAACTTTTGGTCATACCGCCCAGCACTTATATATATATATATATATATATATATATATATATATATGTTT